>NC_081407.1:488450212-488752712 GCF_030272615.1 Cryptomeria japonica | reverse complement strand
AAATAAAGGTGAAGAGAAGAAGACATTTAGGGTAAGTAAGGATACTGGTAAGAAGACATATGAAGATGTTGTTAAGAACCGCCACACAAACCGTATACACAATCAATGAACCAAAGACCATACTCAATGCACCAACATGTAGATCCAAGGAGAAATGCAAGAGTTGATTATGAGGGATTCACCAGAGTTAGTAGCATGAAAGGAAGACCCTCGGTAAGGCAGTCATCTGCAGGACCAAGACAATCCAACTGGTATGTTTCAAATTTTCATGGTTATTATCACCAGTGTAATAAGTTCGGTCATAGAATGGAAGATTGTAGGAAAATGAATGTCAACCCCAGTTTTGAGAGTAGAAACTCATTTATTGCATTACAAAGTACAAATGTCACATGTTATAATTGTAATGAGTTTGGTCATATGAGTTATGAGTGTAGGAGAAATGTGCAGATGTTTTACAAGAATGCTTTGGATACATCTTTCAATGCTAATGTAAAATGTTACAAGTGTCAAAATTTTGGTCACATAGCAAGGCATTGTAAGCTGAGAACTGACAAGCAAAAGAAAACAGTACCGGATCAGAAGATAAAGACTAAGTCGAAACTCAAGATGATAGAAGAGGAGAAGAAAGAAGAGAAACATGTTTGGATAGAGAAGGAGAAGAACAAGATAGAGTCAAGCTTGATTGTGCAAACCGAAGATAAGAAAAAGTTTATCAAGCTTGATGATTGGAATGGTGGTTCCGTCTGTTTTGGTGACAACTCCTCCATCAATATTAAAGGTTGTGGTACATTGAATATCGATGGAAAGCTTAAGGGTCATGATGTGTACTACATGACAGGACTGAAGCATAATCTTCTAAGTGTAAGTCAGATGTGTGACAAAGGGTACAAGTTCACATTTGACTCTACCGGTTGTCAAATAAGAAAACAAAGCACCGGTCAGGCTGGGGCAAAAGGAAAGAGAACAGATGGTAATGTTTTAAATCTAAAGGAATGCTTTGAGTCCCAATGCATGATGGGAAAAGTTGATGAGATGGTTGTGGCACTGGAGATTAGGTCATGTGAACTTTGACAATCTAGTGAAGACAAGTAAGAACCGGGATGTAAGAAACATTCCAAAAATAACAAAACTAGCAAGCACTTTTTGTGATGAATGTATCAGAGGCAAGCAAATCAAAGTAAGCTGCAAAACAAAATAGTACAATACCTCAAGACCTCTAGAATTATTCCATACATATTTGTGTGGGCCATCAAGGACAAGGGCTCTAACCAGTGAGAGATACCTCATGCTTGTTATTGATGACTACTCAAGGATGACTTGGGTGACATTTTTGCATGAAAAATCATAGGCATTTGAAATATTCAAGGTATTCAAAAGGATGGTTGAAAATGATAGTGGATACCAATTGAAGTGTTTAATATTAGACTGGGGTGGAGAATATTCTTCAAATGAGTTTATTGACTACTGTGAGAAACATGGAATCCGAAGAAAGTATTCAACAACAAGAACACCACAACATAATGGTATGGCAGAAAGGAAGAATAGGATAGTAAAAGAAATGTCTAGAACAATGTTGAATGAAGTTAACTTACTAGATACATATTGGAAGGAAGCAATTCATACTGTTGTCTATACATTAAACCAGGTATAGCTAAGAGTGAATAATAGAATGACTCCCTATGAGTTATGGTACAATTGACAACCATCATTCAAGCATTTTAGAGTTTTTGGAAGTAAGTGCTTCATCAAGAGAGATGCATATGGATTAGGAAGTTTGATTCTAGAAGTGATGAAGGAATCTTCTTGGGATAATCAACGAAGAGAAAAGCCTACAAATGCTACAACAAGAATTCAAGAAAAATGGTTGATAGTATAAATGTGAGAATAGTTGATGACCTACATAAGGAAGAATCTGCACCGACACCCTATATTGATGTTTCAGATGATGAGCATGAAGAGCAATCTAAAAATGGACCAGTAGAGGAAGCACCAAGCAAGAACTCCAATAGGTATGTGCAGAAGAACCATCTAAAACAACAAATCATAGGAGATTAAAATGAAGGTGTGCAAACCAGAAGAAGACTAGCCCAAAATGATGAGAAGGTAAATTTCTGCTTCATGACAGAACTAGAACCCAAAATTTTTGATGAAGCTAGCAAAAGTGAGAAATGGGTAGATACCATGGATGAAAAGTTGACACAAATTGAGAAGAATCAAACATGGGAACTTGTTCCTAGACTGGCAGACAAGAATGTCATAGTTACCAAGTGGGTCTACCGAAATAAGATGAATGAAGAAGGCAAGATAATCCGACATAAAGCAAGGTTAGTTTGCAAAGGGTATGTTCAAGTGGAAGGTATTGACTTCATAGAAACCTTTGCACTGGTTGCTAGGTTAGAGGTGATAAGAATGTTTTTAGCTTTCTCTTCTTATAAAGGTTACAAAGTCTACCAAATGGATGTCAAATCTGCCTTTTTGAATGTTAACCTTGAAGAAGAGGTATATAGGGAACAACCAGAGGGTTATCTTTTACATGATGATGATATTTTTGTATGCCGGTTGAAGAAAGATTTGTATGGTTTAAAGAAGGCTCCTAGAGCATGGTATTCCCGGTTGGATAAATACTTGAAGGAGCAAGGCTTCCACAAAGGGAATGTAGATAGTAATTTGTATGTCAAGGTAAATAAGATCACATGATTATAGTGGTTGTATATGTAGATGATATTATCTTTGGTGGAGACAAGGACATCATGTGCAAAGAATTTGCAGATCAGATGAAGACAAAATTTGAGATGTCCATGTTGGGTGAGTTGTCCTATTTTCTTAGTTTGTACATCTCACAGCAGGAGAAAGGAATTTTCATCTCCCAAACCAAGTATGTGAAAGACATGCTGAAGAAATTTCAAATGGAGGATAGAAAACCGGTAAGTACTCCCATGGTTACCAGTTGTAAGTTGAGCAAACTACATGAGTCACCAAAAGGTGAGAAAACACTGTATAGGTTTATGATTGGTAGTTTGTTATATTTAACAACATCTAGACAGGATATTGTACAAGCTATTTGCATGGTAGCAAGTTTCCAAGCTGCTCCTAAATAGTCTTACCTAAATGCAGTCAGAAGAATCTTCAGATATCTGCAAGGAACTATTAGCTATGGCCTATGGTATCCAAAGAAAGGAGACTTCTCTTTGCATGCTTATATTTATGCAGATTGGGCAGGAAGTATTGGTGACTGGAAAAGTACAAGTGTAGGTGCTTTCTACTTAGGTGACTGGTAGTGTCATTATCCATTGCTGAGGTTGAATATATAGCTGCTGCTACATGTTTCTCACAAGTGCTATGGATGAAGTAGACATTGAAGGACATACAGGTGGAGACACCAGATTGTATTCCAATCCGCTATGATAACTCAAGTGCAATCAACATCTCTAAGAATCTAATAATGCACTCGAAAAAAAAACACATTACAATTGAGTATCACTTCTTGAGGGAGATGGTAGCTGACAAGGAGGTCATTATTGAATATGTTCCCACTGGTAGGCAGATTGCTGACATATTTACCAAGCCACTTCCTTTGGGCCCATTTCAGTACTTAAGGCAAAATATGGGAGTAGTCCCGCCATTTGACAACACTTAAATGTGTAGGAGGATGTATGGTTCAGGGGGAGTCAACAACTGTTACTATATTATGTCTCTTGAATCATGAAGCATGGACACAAGGGGAGTATGTGTCCTAACCGGATGTAGACAAGGGAGAGATTATTGGTGTCAGACTGAGGTTCCCTTTTCCATTTCTGTCAAAGGGGGAGAGAAACCGGAAAAGATAATGTTGACATCAATGCCAAAGGGGGAGATTGTTGGCATTGAGTTGTCATTGATGTCAACCGGTATTGCAGGCTTCTACTGGTATGGTGAAAGATAAGTAAATATTGGGACTGTCAGTGACATCATCGGTAAAAGGTGATATGAAGTTGTGTATTAGCATAACCAGTTGTATTGGCATAAGGAAGATTGAACTGACATAAGGAAGATTGACATGAAGGCTTGTCAACCGGTATGGTGAAAGATAAGTAGATATTGGGACGGTCAGTGACATCATCGATAAAAGGTGATATGAAGTTGTGTGTTGGCATGACTCGTTGTAACCAGTATAAAGGCTGGTTGTTTGCTTGTCATAATGTTTCTGACAAAGAGGTAGAATGACAAAGAGATCACAAACCACCAGAGGTGAAGTTGTGCTACCGGTGTAGCATGCACTACCAGTTAGCAGAAGGAGAAAGGTCTCACCAGTAAGGGCTTGTGATAGTATGAGTTTGTTGTATGTTTGAGTTTAAATAGACCTTTTGTCGATGAGCTGAGTGTATGCTGATATGATGCCACATGGAGCTGAGGTGGCAAGCATGCAGAAGTCAGTGAAGTGTCGATTGACATGATTGTTGGAGTGGTTAGTTAGCATTAAATGAAACAACCACAAATCACGGTTTGATAATAGATCAATGTGGATCGAAGAAGAAGGAATGACAGAAAAAGGTCAAGGATTTGTTGGCACTGGATCAAAGCAAGGAAATCGGATTGCAAGAGGACCTTGAGAAGGAAACAGTTGGGTCATAAATGAGTCGACAGATTTCAAGGCCAGAAATCATGGTCGAGTTTTTTATTTTTGGCAAACACACTTTGGACAAGATGGAAAATGTGTGATGGCTTATTCCTCCAATGTAGGTGTGTGGTCTAAGGCAGATTGGATCAGATTGGATGCAGATTTGGTCGGTAGAAGGAAACCCTGGCCACCCTCTATTTAAATTAGTTTTTGGCGGGAAAGCTTCAGTTTAAATATTGTGACCTAAGACAGATAGTGTTGTTGCTGAAGAGTGAAGGAGAGTGTGAAATTGTTGTTTGAGAGTTGAAGAGAAAAACACTTTAAGTGTTTATGAGTGAAGACTGTACCAGTAGGGAGAAGAAGGGTAAACCAATGTAAGGAATAAACTGGCAGAGTGAGCATAGAATGCAGAGGTGAAAATCTGAAGGAAGCAATATCTGATAGAGAGTAATAAAGTGTGATTTGATTTGAACAGAATAGAGAGAGAAGATTAAGCAGAGTTAGAATCAACAGAAAGGCTAAGTTGCAGTGTGTATTGAGCTGATACAAACTAGTAAGTTATAAACCGGTAGTGTAGAACTTTGAAGGGTTGCAAAACTTCATTTGCAGCAAGGATCTCATTTGTATAACTGAGTTTTAATATTGTTTTCACTGAGTAGGTGCTTAGGGCAGGGGTTGTAGCTCCTTTAGGTTGTAGCCTATAAATTGTGCAGGGGTTGGTGCTCCTTTGAGTTGGTGCTCATAATGTTAGGGTTCCCATAGATACTAAGAGGGGGGGTGAATCAGTATCTGACCGGTAATGAGATTTTCTTGAAATAGAACATGCAGAACATAAAGTAACAGTATACCGATATGCAAGAATTAATGTAAATAACAAAATCAAAAACATCCACATGAAAAGAACACCATAACACAAGATGTTTAATGAGGAAAATCGGTGTGGGAAAAACCTTGATGGGATTTGTGACCCACAATATTCACTTACTGGCCAATAAGAGAATATTACTTACAATAGGGGTCTACACATGTAGGAAGGCCAACTGCCTAGAGCACACTGCTCAATAAGAAGTCACACTGACTTACAATGAGGATTTACACAGATCCAATATTTTGTACTACTTTACAATAGCATCTTCAATGCCAGATTCAGTACCAGTTCTTGCTCTGTTCTTTACATATACCCTTGACCTACAATTCGCACATTAGGTCTGCCTTATAATTATCTTTATACTTCCTATCCATACATTACAAATGTCTACAATGATCTCTTTTATATACAAGAGTCATTTTACAATTTGCCAAGTCGGCTTACAATAATAAACAAAATATTACATATCAAAAATCCTGTCGGCCTCTATGCCGATATACATGTTCTCTTCTGTGCCGGTGTTGGTGTAGAGTGATCTTGCTGATGTCGGTGCACTGTCTTGCTTGAATAATGTTTTGCCAGTATAATGTCTTGCCAGTGCCATAGGATTGCAAGGTTGCCTGTGTAATGTTTTACCGATATAATGTCTTGCCGGTGCCATAGGATTGCAAGGTTGCCTGTGTAATGTTTTATCGGTATAATGTCTTGCCGGTGCCATAGGATTGCAAGGTTGCCATCAATGACAAAACCTTCAATCACACACAATGTCTCATTGGAGTGTCCATATGCCAACACATAAATTAGGGGTTGGTGCCCTATAATTATAATTAGAAATTTTACATCATGAGGTTGGATTGGAGCAGAAGATCTCTAGTAGCTATTCTCACCGAGGTTTTTCCCACATTGGGTTTTCCTCATATTTTTGGTGTTGTGTGATGCATTCTTGTGTATGAGTTATGTTGATGCTATAGAAAATCCTTTCACACACTTAGTTTGCACTATTTGGGCTACGAATTAGCACTCAGATTGTTTTATCTAATACATGTATATCTCTGCTGAAGAAAAAGTGATTAAATCACTAATTCACCCCCCTCTCACTGATCCATTGTGTCCAGCATCTTCATGTAATCCACATAGGCCCAAAGCATCAGGGACATCTTACTATTATTGGGACAACCAATCATGTTAGCTTAGAGCTTCTTGTTATGGATTTCTTGGTCAACCTCTGCTATTTGTTGTTGTAAGTCACTGATATTTTCTCTCATCCTAGGAATGAGGGGCAAGGTGTCTTTTACCTTTTTCTAGAGACTGCATCCCTACCTTTTCCAATGAAAAATCATCTTACACCTTTTTCATTAGGTCTTCACAAACTGTATCTATTGGTAAAAACTCTCTTCCACTGCCTTTGAATATATTAAGGCCCAAAGTGTTAAAATTTGTGCGAAGGGCCTTGATTTTTAAAAAATTTCAGGTGATGGCCATGACTATCACTATATGTAGTTTTGTTAGTACAAACAATCTTCACTCGACCATCTCTTTCCAATCAACAGGCTAGTTTTTTGCAGGGTACTTAATAATTCCCTCCTTTATCAATAGGACGAGGTGCATTTTAGAAATTTCTTCTAATTGGTGGGAGGTAAGCTCTAGTCCTCCCATTTCTCTTCTAAGATCCTTCAAGTTGGTGCAGAGAGTGCTTATTTTGTTGGCAAGGGTGACATAAGCTCACAAAACTTCATCAATAAATATGAAACACCGAGTTATGCCTTTATTTACCCACTCTTCTATGCCTGTTGTTATTTCTCAACATCTCTTAACCTGTTCCAATTGGTCAATGTTGATACCCCCTAACATAGGTGCATTTTAAGTGCCTTCATCAGGTTGCTTTCCAGTTGATAGAAGAGAATATATAAAATTAACAAGGGCATTGAACTACTAAGTTAGCTCATGGTTTTTCTGTTTTTCTATCTTTATCCTTTGCGACAAGTTACATAAAATTTAGCATGATAAATATCATCTTTTGTGCTAGAAAGACTGATGTCAATCCTAATCACTCGATAATCAACTTCTATGAGTTTATGCTCCTCTTTATCTACCATAGGGTTGACAATTTCTATGACTTGGTGTCCTATATTGGAATCAATGAACATGAGGGACATTCTCTTATCCCTTTTGGGTTTTGGAATATCCCCTAACAATTGGGTGATGATATCTACATGTATTTATGTGATTGAGGTATATTTATTCTTCTTCTCAATAGATTTATTTAACTAGGGGGAAGAGCTAAAAATGGTAGATGTAATGCCCCACCAAGAAACCCTAAAGGATTCAACTACAAATACTCAAAACGATTGTAACTTTATTTTTTTCCTAAGCAATTCCGAATACATAACGTAAAAGATAAACATTGCAATAGAAGTTCCACAAGCAGAAGACTTATCTCAAACTCCTAAAGGGTTTCCCAATGTGGATTGTTGGAACTTTTTTATGTTGAACAACAAAATCAACAACCAGTATAATCTACAACCAAATTTTGAAAGGTAGCCAACCTCAACTATGATTTTCAAAGGACTAACTGGACCAACTTAACAAGGATATTTAATCCTTCTTCTCTTCAGGCTCTGTAAGGCCTAGGCGGGTTTACCTATGATGCACTTCAAATACAATCTAAACTCACACACAGCATCACCATTAAAGCAGAAATCTCAAACATAGCTCAACAATAAGGAAAGTACTGCAAACTAGCTACATTTACATTGACTCTCAACTACATTGGAGCTTGAGATAGGTGGGTCATTACCACAAAATAGAAAGAAAAGACATTAAATTCTGATTTGATTTTAAATCTCTGAGAAAACCCCAAAATGTGCAAGACCAGTGCCTTATCCAAGGGCAACAGAGTCATACATTAGACTACAAATGAAAACACTCATTGCAAATCCATCTTCATCATGAAATATTCCTGCATTAATGCCTTGCATAAATGCATTACTAAGCTTATCCACAGAAAACATCAGATCTAGAAACATGAACCCCATTTCATTAATGTTTGCTAACAGAGTTTAAAATCTTCCTTGAAGATTACCTACAAACAAGCATTAAACTCACAGACACAACTGCTCATGACAAACATGACAAACATGATCCTCCTTAACAATCAGATTTGAATAAAATGAAAGTACATTTCAGAGACAAATTCTGTGCGAATTTGTGCATGTCTTACATACACAAGAACCTGCAACAAATAACACCTATAGCAAGAAAATAAGACTCCATTACTTGAAATAAGACATTACTCTACAACCTTGAAAATAAACCCAGAATTGGAAAACAAGAAATCTGGAGCCTTTTTCACATAATTCTGAAACCATTACAATGAGAAGAAAATAAGAATAAGAAGGAGAGGCAAAAAGATTAGGTCTGCTACCGAAATTGCCAAGTGTCTCTTTTCCAACTGAATTTGAATCTGTTCCTCCTTCCCATGCAAAATTCTCTTGAAATATCCCATATTTGTCAAAACTAACTCCATAACTGCATTCCTCATCCTAAGAGCTTTCCGGTGACATATGATACTTGGTATTTTGAGTAAAAAAAGACCTCTGAGTGAATTAAATCCTTCATATGTGCACATCATTTAAATTTTTCAATATTTTCTATAGTCTGCACTATATCATTTAACTTTGATTTTTCACCCCTTTTGGGCCTGATGCCCTGCCACGTGGTAGTATCTGATTCGCTGATGGGATCCACTGGGTGCCACCTCGGATGACACATCATCTGTCTACCACTTGTCTACCTCGTCACTGCCACCTATGCGCCACTGGACTGCCATCTATATGCCACATCATCGCCACCTCATCGACACCTCAGAGCTATCTTTCCACCTGGACCCGCCACCTATCTTTTTCCATTTCGCAATGGCTAACTAGCGATCATCTTTCCTTCGCGAAGTCGCGACAACCATTGGATCTCCTAAACCTGCTCACTCATTAACTCTTCATGATTTGCCTGAGTTTTTTCCAATTTCGCAGAGCTTAACACGCGAGCATTTCCCCTTCGCGAATTCGCAATAGCCATTGGATCTCCTGAACCTGCTCACTAGTTAATCTGCTCCTTCCCTGGAAAATTTGCTTGCCTTGGGATCCGTGTCTACGTGGGGTCCACTTGACAACCTCCTCAATCGCCTCAAGAAGTGCACCCACATGCGTGGAGTCCACTTGGGCACCCATCAGCACCATCCGTCAAAAGCTTCCAAGGCTTTGACACTATGTTATGGTGGAGCCTTAATTTTAAATATTAAAAACTCCCAGTGCACAGCCAATGTGGGATAATTACCTTATGCCTGGCATTGGATGTTGAAGGTTTTCTGAGTGTTTTTTAATGGTGCCTTGCCTGGGGGTTTCAATGCTACAATCACATAGAGGAGGAGAACTACAAGGTCGTGGCATTAATCAATACACCTGCTGATTGCAATTGCTGAAATTTTAATTGAAAACCCCTCTTTTCTCAGCCACGCAACGGAGGATGCATTGTTGTTTACATGTTTGCGTTTGATTAACTTCAAAGCTACTCCTTTATCATGCCACATAGAAGCTAAACTGGTGTTTGCTGATACCATCCTCCATACACCATGCAGAGATTGCCATTTATACTTGCAATGAGGTTGCTTTACACTTGTCAATGGCCTTTGTTTGAAAACTTTTATCCTGCTGCCCAACCACAGCACGTAAGGGAGGAGGATCTACACCTTGTTTGAAAGTTGCAGCCATTAAACTCCAGCCATCACATGGCAGGAAGGAGTTTGCTACCAAAATCATTTGCCATTGGTAATGTTTTAGATGCCCTCTCCAGCCATCACATGCCACAGGCAGGGAGGAGTTGATGGCCTGTACATCGTGGGTTTTAACTAATTCATACATGCTATTGCATTCAAAGACAATGCATGAAAAACCCACACCAAGGAAGATTTGCTTGATAGAAAGTTGGAGCTTTCTGATTGCTGCAACACGTTGAATGTGTTGAAAGGTTTCAATGCCCCAATCTGCCATGATTTCACAGGAGGAATCAACTTTACATCTGCAATGCACTTACTTGAAGGTTTCTAATTCCTTTTACCTCACCATTCTAGCATAGTCTAAATGCACAGCAAGGAGGAGTGGCAATGTCGTGGTCTTTGGATGCATTGTTCTGAAAACTAAACCCACGTTGGCTGCTACCTGGGATGGGGAGGCAAGTGAGGAAATTTGACTGGGGTTGTGGAATTTCTTTTGCACCACAAATTACATTTGATTTAGAAATTCAACAAACTGCCTTCACCATTAGCAAGGCAGACATTGCAATGCAATTGCAATATGCCTGAAAGTTTATAAAATCTTTTCAGCTAGCCATGTTGTTCACCTTCCAATTTGCTTTCTGGTAACATTGCATCTTTAACAATGTTCTTGAACACTCATCCCAAAATCCACAAATCTTTTCTTTCAATGATATAAATGTTGTTCCTTCATAATGTAATCATATAAACATATGACTGCAAAATAACAATTTAAATGTTGCCTGAAAGACACATGAAGTGGCAAGTCAAGTCAGGCCGCAAAGTGGGTCCGACTAAAATTTTTTTTTGTTTTCATTCAAGTGACCTTTGAAATACCTCGGGCACCTTAAACTTACCTCTAGAAATGATCGACACCATTTTCAGATCATCAAACTGAGTTTTGCAACTTTTAGGCACTTACACCACTTTTTCGCATTTAATCGCGAAGACGTAATTTTCAAACTTGTCAAAACACCTTTCTGGATCTTGCCATCTGACAGGCATGTAATCTAATACAAGAATGAACTCTACCAAATGGTTTTTCAAGACGAGTCTTGAGTGAAGAGATATTAATTTTCAAAAATGACCAACTGGCTTTGTCGACACTGCGGACCTGATGAAGTCAATGCACACGCAACTCATGATGCCTTTCTTAAAAATATCAAACGACCTCCGTAGACCCTCAAATCTGAGACATAGGTACCTTGAGGTACATATTAAAACTTAGAATACTCAGTTTGACCAAAAGGGTAACTGGGTGCAAATGGTACGCTCATGAAAATAGCAACTTTAACTGATACGACAATGAAAGTACGAATCACTGAAATAGATGGCTCAATAAACCCTTTTGAAAACCGATCAAACAGATTGGCAGGAGCTTGAAATTTGAGACATAGCTTGTCATTTGTATCAACAATAGCCCAAAATAGACATACTGACATGACATTCACTGAGGCAACTTTTACACTTACGCAAAACAGGGCTCTTACTAGGTCCTGAAACATGGACTTGTCAAAACATACAAACTACAAACAGATTGAGCTTGGTAAAGTGAGCAAATGGATTCATGAAGTCTTTAAATTTTGCATGGAGGCACACTTTTATGCATAGAATTCAATCCATTTAAAATTTAATCATTACAATCAACAAGGCAAAATATATAAACACCCAAAGTAGGCTACTTAGTAAAATCTGCATTTGTGCCTAAAATGCAGTTTCAGCTCACCCCTCGAAATGGGTACCTGATAAACTTATCCAAACTGAAATCTAAAAGTTGCACATCACTGCATAGGTCAAATTAAAGGTTTACAACAATTTTCCAAAGCCTTACCTTTGAAAATCATCTGGCTCCATTCTACCCCCTCTCTAACTAGGCCATTCAAACTGACTCATTTTATGATCATTTGGAAATGCAGAGCAAAATTTTGAATGGGCCTCTAAAATTGACTCAAATTTAATGAGTCCCAACAGTGGCTCTGACTGGGGATGGTTGATTGCAAGATCAACACAAGAATTCAGAATCTATGGTAGAGCAGACCACCCAAAAAATGGATCATTCTCTTCTCTTCTCAAATACAAAGGTTCCTTATTCTACCCAAGCAATAGGGAATTTTATTGAAAACCACACAACTGAAGCAAAGCAACTATACAAAATATACAAATATAAATGGCCCCGGGCCATCAAAAACTGAAATCAATTCTTACCTCTGTCAAACACATGATTTTCATTTCCATAAACTAGAGGTAAGCTGAAAGTTTCATTGTTATCTGCTTGATTAGAAACACTTCCATTTCTAATCAACTGATCACATAAAAAATAATCATTAGCATGTTCATAATCATCCAATCTTTGAAAACCAAACAAATGCTGAAAGGGCTGGTCACTACGTGACATAAGAGTGCCATACTCTTCACCATTACTTCCCAACTGAAAAGAAAAGTAACCCAACTTATTCTGAACATTGGGAGCATCAAGCATATCTAAATTGTTAGTTTGTACAAGAATAAAACATTCATCCTTAATACTGTCTTGCAAACTAGAGAGGAAAGCTTCCTCATAAAATGACTGCACTTCAACTTGCTGATCATAATTTCTATTAGCCTCTTGCATAAGTAAAGACACATGATCATCACTTGTCAATGGTTCATTTCCCACTTGCAACTCTGGGAAAACTACTTCAAATCTGTCATGACTTTTAAAAGCAAGATCAATGCAATGCATATTAAATTTTGAGTTCATATCAACATATGAATCTTCATTATCACACCTATCAACCGTATGTGCATTTTCATCTTGTCCATCACTCAAATCAAACGTAGGGAAATAATCAATATCATAAGTATCATACTTCACACCCTCAAAAACATCATCAGTATCTAAATAGGTACTTGTTGGGTGTGAGAGATTAGACACATTTTTTGGTGCATACCTCTGAAAATCAGCAGCTAAGAGTTCTGAAATTCGTTCACCACTTAGTGAACCTTCTGCTTCATTTTCATTTTCCTTGGCTTCATCTTCTGCGTTGTAAACATTGTCCCAATCTGATAAAGGTATCAAATCTGTAGTGCTCATGTCTTTATACACATTTATTTCATCATTACAACAACTTACATCTGCATCATAACCTTTATCATGGTGCTCATAAAGTGTTGCTATATGTTGCAACATAGTTTCATAACTTGGGTTGCAAACATCTTGTGGATTGAACTTAACAACAAGGTGATCCATATTATTAAAATCTGAAACCTCAACGAGCTCATGATTATTTGAACAATTACTTATGTTCTCACAAGTTACTTCTTTCTCTGAATACACATCTAAACTGTCATGCTAAAAATAATAATCACCTTCAGCATCATAGGAGGCATATCCACTCATGGATTCATCTCCTTCACTGTACTCAAGCTTGTGTACATTTTCAGATTTAATTACTTCAATCTCATCTATATATTTTGTTGTTCACCAAAAGTGATTAAACCAAGATCACCTGCAAATGAATCTATGAGAAAGCCAATCTCAATCAATGAAACACTTCAGGGCTTGGACAACATAACATAGGATCCTAAATGATCCTCCTGCACTTCAGGTTCTGCTAGGCCTAGGGGGGGACACCCTTTTGATGCACTGAATCAAACTCGTTTACTCACCATGACAGCATCAATGAAGCAGATAAACCATTCCACAAGCTCAACAAATTAGATGACACATACAGACTGGCTAAATCTGTATAAACAACAGATGAAAAATAGCTTGGAATGAAAGAACACAACCCCTAAACATAAAGGGAAATAGATTTGTCTTTTAAAATGTTGATCTGAAACTATCCCCAAATCTGCAAGACCAGTGCCTTGTTCATTGGGCAACAGAGTCACACACAGAACTGCAAATGTAAATCATAGATTGCAAGTTTGTTTTCCTTAAACAATATATTCATGCATCAATACCTTATACTAATGTATTATTTGATTCATTCACAAAATTATCAGATCTAGATACATATTTCATCATTTATGACTGACTACAGAATTTAAAACCTTCATTGAAGGATATCTACAAACAACCGCAACAATCTCCTTGAAATTGACAAATTTCATCCTCCTTAAGGATTCAATTCATGACAATGAAATACATGCCTAGAGACAATACTGTGTGGAATTTACTCCTGCCTGACACAAGTAAGACCTACAACTAGAAAACATCTCCAAGACTGCAATGTTATCTCTGTACCCTGAAACAAACCAAAGAATTTTACAAATTTGGGTCAAGAAGTTCAGAACTAGAAGCCATGAAAAGTGGAGAACTTCCTCCAAAATTATAGAACCCCTAAACATGAAAAGAATTGAGAATAAGAAGAGGAGGGAAAGCTCAAATCTGCATAACACATTGCCAAGTGTCTTTCTTTCTAACTGAATTTCAATCCCTTTCTCTTTCCCATGGAAATTTCTCTCGAAATATACCATATTTGTTAAAATTAACTACCTAATATAGTAGACTGCCAACTGGACCTACCACCTGGCTTTTGCCATTTCACGATAGGTAACTGGCGTGCATCTTCGAGCTCCGAAATCACTCGAGCCATTGGATCTTCTTCAACCTGCGCGATCTTTACCTCAATTTTCGTGCACATGGTTTTTCACTATTTCGTGAAGGGTATTTGGCGTGCATCTTCCCTTCGCGAAACCACGCGCACCGTCGATCTTTCTGGAACATGCTCACTGGTTAAACCGTCTGTTTCCTGCAAAACTCGCCTGCCTACCTCGGGATCCGTGCCTGCATGGGGTCCACCTTGGTCATCGCTCAACCTTCTCAATCACCTTGGGATCCATGCCCATGCGCATGGGGTCCGCCTTGGGCGCTCATAGCACCTTGCGTCAAAAGCCCTTAAAGCTTTCACACTATAGTATGGTGGAGCCTTATATTTAAATACCAAAAAGTCACACTTCCCAGCCAATGTGGGACAAATGGTTCTGCCCAGAAATGCACTTTCTGAAGGTTTTTCCTTGAGACTTTTCATGGCCACACATTGCATTTGTAGAAAAACCTTTTAATGTCTTCTTTAACACCACACATGAGAGGAGAATGCTGATTCTAAACCTCCCCATCGCATTTGTTTGAAGATTTTTTAATGAAATTTCAACGCCACAGAGAGGGAGGACTGGCAGATTGCATTGGTTCAGAGGTTTTTTTTTTTTGAAATCCTTTGTGTGGCCTCCAAACACCACGTAGAAGCCCCCTTTGTTCTAAAACCTGCCCTTTGTTCTAAACTTCAATGAGGGAGGACTGTTGTTACACCTGTCAAATCATTATGCTTGAAAAATTCTGAAAATCACAATCTGCAGGCTCACCTAGAGGCCTTTCCTCACTCTCCATGTTCCACAGAAGAGGAATTAGGGAGGCATTATGAGATTGGAGGAGTGACTAGCAGAAAGGAACACACCAGCCATATTGCATTTGTTTGATAGCTTCTTAACTGCCCCCTACCAACACCACGTGAGCATGCTTTGGCTGGCATTACACTTGTTGCAGTTGAAATTAATAACCATTGCCGATGCCTCTCCTGCTACTGCATTTGCCCAAAATTCAATGTCTCTGCTCAGCCACAACCGCGTGAAGGAGGAAATTGGCTAAGGTATCTATGAATTTGCATTTTCTTTGAGAGTTTTTCACTTGAATCTCCCCCATTTTGGTCAAGAGGGAGCTAGCACATGCCAGCTACATTAGCTAAAACTTATTTAATCCTCTTTTAAACACCATGAACAACAAGGAGGAGATTATTTTGCTTGCTAAATATGCCAATGGCATTTGCTGAAAGTCTTACAAAGAGTGTCATTCCATTCATTACGCCACACTCCAAATACATTTACATTTTTAAAATCTCTTCTCTGTCACTGAAGGAGGATTTGACATTAAAATTGCCAATCTAAAATTGCCTGAAGGTCTATAGTCTTTTCAAACTCCGATGACATGTCCCATGATTACAATCCATATTTAAATATTCTGAAGATCTCTCTATGAACAAAGTCGCCAATAAAATAATATGGCACATGCATGAGCCAGGTCGGGCCTCAAAGTGGGTCCGACTAAATTTTTTTTTGTTTTCATGCAACTGACCTCTGAAATGCCTTAGACACCTTGAACGTACCTCTGGAATCGATCAGCACCATTTTCAGATCATCAGACTAAGTTTTACAACTTTCAGGCACTTACGCCACATTTTCGCATTTAATCGCGAAGACGTATTTTTCAAGTCGGTCAAAACACCTTTCTGGACCTCGCCATTTGATAGGCATGTACTCTGATATACAAGGATGAACTCTGCCAAGTGGTTTTTCAAGACGAATCCCGAGCGAAGATATATTAATTTTCAAAAATGCCCAATTGGCTTTGTCGACACTGCGGACCTGATGAAGTCAGTGTTCTGGCAACACATGATGCCTTTCTCAAAAATACCAAATGACCTCCGTAGACCCTCAAATTTGAAACACAAGTACCTTAAAGTACATATTAAATCTTTGAATTCTCAGTTCGACCAAAATTCTGACTGGGTGCAAATGGTGCACTCATGAAAATGGCTACTTTAACTGATGCGGCAACAAAAGTACAGATAACTGAAAAAGATGGCTCAATAGACCCTTTTGAAATCAAACGGATTGGTAGAGGCTTGAAATTTGAAACATGACTCATAATTTATACCAACAATACCCCGGAACAAACATTCTAACATGACATTCACCGAGGCAACTTTTACACTTGTGCAAAAACAGGGACTTGCCAAAACACACAAACTGTGAACAGATTGAGCTTTGAAAACTGAGCAAACGGATTCATGAGGACTTGAAATTTTGCAAGCTAACTCACATTTATGCATAGAATTAAATCCATTTTTAAATTATTCATGACGATCAACAGGGAAAAAGATATAAACACCCAAAGTAGTCTACTCAATAAAATCTGCATTTGTGCCTAAAATGCACTTTCAGCTCACCCCTCGAAATGGGTACCTGATAAACTTATCCAAATTGAATTCTGAAAGTTGCACATAAGTAAATAGGCCAAATGAAAGGTGTAGGACACATTTCCTGAGCCTTACCCTTTGAAAATCAACCGACTCCATTTTGCCCTCTCTCTAACTAGGCCATTCAAACTGACTCATTTGGAAATGCAAAGCAAAAATTTGATTTGGGCCTCAAAAATTGACTCAATTTTAATGAGTCCCAACACATTCTTTAATGCAGGCAACACTTTCTTCTCTCAAGGTAGTAGACCAATTAATTGAGTCAGGCTCATCAAGCTCTAAAAATAATTCAATCAAAACAGACTCATGGGGTCTAGCATCAACTGGAAACTCATTTAATGCAGCTATGAATCTTTCATAAAAAATAGATGATGACTCTTCCTCTTTTCTTTTCCCTACTTTCTTTCTTAAAAACTAGATGAATTTCTCTCGGATCTTTTGAAGACATACTGCAATCTCTTTATCAATCTCTTTCAGATTTGACAAAGGATTTGGAGATCTAGGAACTACATCTAGATCCATCAAGTTTATAACATTTACTGAAGCATTATTTGGACAATGCATCCTATTGCTTTACAAACTCCTTTCAAAACACGTGCAGTCATTAATTTTAAGAATCATACACACTTCTCCCATCACTTATGACTGAATTTTTTTTAAAACATGAAGTATGTAAAGGGCATATTTCTTTTCCTTTCAATGGTGACTGTTTCACCTTATAAGGAACATATAATTTCATAGATACTTTGAGGAATACCTGGTAAAATCAATGTTGCTGCTATTCACTTCATTTTCCCTTGACTAGGACCTTCAATCTCAAAACTCCAAGCCTCTGTTACCTCTTTGCTGCAAGCTCACCAAATCCTTTAAATTTTTTACAATAGTGCACACTGGTGCAGAGATCTTTCAGAGTCGCCACTCACTGCTGTGAGAATTTATAAAATCAATACAAAACATGAACAAATTTGGACTTACACAAAGATAAAAAGATAGCAGACTTTTAACACTTGGATAGGAATAGACTCTCACAAAGAAGACATTCCTGACTTCATACAACACTACTAGGCAGATAACAATAGATCTGAAAACACTTTTAGATTTACAACACTTTTATGACTCTTTCCTCAAATGGATATGGCCAAACTCATGGAGTTGACTTGACAAAATTCTTACATCTCTATCCCCAGTAGAGTCACCATTTTGTTGGCACTTTTTTATGTTGAACAACAAAATCAACAACCAGTATAATCTACAACCAGATTTTGAAAGGTAGCCAACCTCAACTATGATTTTCAAAAGACTAACTAGACCAACTTAGCAAGGATATTTAATCCTTCTTCTCTTCAGGCTCTGCAAGGCCTAGGTGGGTTTACCTATGATGCACTTCAAATACACTCTAAACTCACACACAACATCACCATTAAAGCAGAAATCTCAAACATAGCTCAACAATAAGGAAAGTACTACAAACTAGCTACATTTACATTGACTCTCAACTACATTGGAGCTTGAGATAGGTGGGTCATTACCACAAAATAGAAAGAAAAGACATTAAATTTTGATTTGATTTTAAATCTCTGAGAAAACCCCAAAATGTGCAAGACCAGTGCCTTATCCAAGGGCAACAGAGTCATACATCAGACTACAAATGAAAACACTCATTGCAAATCCATCTTCATCATGAAATATTCCTGCATAAATGCATTACTAAGCTTATCCACAGAAAACATCAGATCCAAAAACATGAACCCCATTTCATTAATGTTTACTCACAGAGTTTAAAATATTCCTTGAAGATTACCTACAAACAAGCATTACACTCACAGACACAACTGCTCATGACAAACATGACAAACATGATCCTCCTTAAAAATCATATTTGAATAAAATGAAAGTACATTTTAGAGACAAATTTTGTGCGAATTTGTGCATGCCTTACATACACAAGAACCTGCAACAAATAACACCTATAGCAAGAATATAAGACTCCATTACTTAAAATAAGACATTACTCTGCAACCTTGAAAATAAACCCAGAATTGGAAACCAAGAAATGTGGAGCCTTTTTCACAGAATTCTGAAACCATTACAATGAGAAGAAACTCAGAATAAGAAGGAGAGGGAAAAAGATTAGGTCTGCAACCGAAATTGTCAAGTGTCTCTTTTCCAACTGAATTTCAATCCCTTCCTCCTTCCCATGGAAACTGCTCTCAAAATATCTCATATTTGTTAAAAATAACTCCATAACTGCATTCCTCATCCCGAGAGCTTTCTGGTGATATATGATACTTGGTATTTTGAGTAAAAATAGACCTTTGAGAGAATTAAATCCTTCATATGTGCACATCATTTAAATTTTTCAATATTTTCTATAGTCTGCACTATATCATTTAACTGTGATTTTTCACCCCTTTTTGGCCTGACGCCCTACCACATGGCAATCTTTGATTCACTGATGGGATCCACTAGGTGCCACCTCAAATGACACATCATCTGTCTGCCACTTGTCTGCCTCATCACTGCCACCTCATCGACACCTCCGAGCTGTCTTTCTACCTGGACTCGCCACCTATCTTTCACCATTTTGCAATGGCTAAATAGCGATCATCTTTCCTTCGTGAAGTCACTACAACCATTGGATCTCCTGAACCTGCTCACTCATTAACTCTTCGCGATCCGACTGAGTTTTTTGCCATTTCGCAGAGCTTAACATGCGAGCATCTCCCCTTTGCAAAGTTGCGATAGTCGTTGGATCTCCTGAACCTGGTTGCTAGTTAATCTTCTCCTTCTCTGCAAAATTTGCTTGCCTCAGGATCCGTGCCTACGTGGGGTCCACTTGTCGCCACTTGACAGCCTCCTCGATCACCACGAGAAGCACGCCCGCACGCGTGGAGTCCACTTGGGCGCCCATCAACACCATCCATCAAAAGCTTCCAAGGCTTTGATACTATGTTATGGTGGAGCCTTAGTTTTAACTATTAAAAACTCTCAGTGCACAGCCAATGTGGGATAATTACCTTATGCCTGGCATTGGATGTTGAAGGTTTTCTGAGTGTTTTTTAATGGCGCCTTGCCTGGGGGTTTCAATGCTACAATCACACAGAGGAGGAGAACTACAAGGTCATGGCATTAATCAATACACCTGCTGATTGCAATTGCTGAAATTTTAATTGAAAACCCCTCTTTTATTAGCCATGCAAGGGAGGATGCATTATTGTTTACATGTTTGCATTTGATTAACTTCAAAGCTGCTCTATCATGCCACGTAGGACCTAAACTGGTGTTTGCTGATACCATCCTTCATACACCACACAGAGACTGCCATTTATACTTGACAATGAGGTTGCTTTACACTTGTCAATGGCCTTTGTTTGAAAACTTTTGTCGTACAGCCCAACCACAACACCTAAGGGAGGAGGATCTACACCTTGTTTGAAAGTTGCAGCCCTTCAACTCCAGCCATCACATGGCAGGAAGGAGCTTGCTGCCAAAAGCATTTGCCATTGGTAATGTTTTAGATGCCCTCTTCAGCCATCACATGCCACAAGAAGGGAGGAGTTGTTGGCCTTACACCGTGGATTTTAGCTAATTCATACATGCTATTGCATTCAAAGACAATGCATGAAAAACCCATGCCAAGGAAGATTTGCTTGATAGAAAGTTGGAGCTTTCTGATTGCTGCAACATGGTGAATGTGTTGAAAGGTTTCAATGCCCCAATCTGCCACGATTTCACAGGAGGAAGCAACTTTACATCTGCAATGCACTTACTTGAAGGTTTCTAAATCCTTTTACCTCACCATTCTGGCATAGTCTGAATGCACAACAGGGAGGAGTGGCAATGTCGTGGTCTTTGGATGCATTGTTCTGAAAACTAAACCCATGTTGGTTGCTACCTGGGATGGGGAGGCAAGTGAGGAAGTTTGACTGGGGTTGTGGAATTTCTTTTGCACCACAAATTACATTTGATTTGGAAATTCAACAAATTTCCTTCACCATTACCAGGGAGGACATTGCAATGCAATTGCAATATGTCTGAAAGTTTATAAAACCTTTTCAGCCAACCATGTTCTTCACTTTCCAATTTGCTTTCTAGTAACATTGTGTCTTTAACAATGTCGTTGAACACTCATCCCAAACTCCACAAATCTCTACTTTTCAATGATATAAATTCCATTCCTTCATAATTAAATCATATAAACATATGATTGCAAAATAACAATTTAAATGTTGCCTGAAAGACACATGAAGTGGCAAGTCAAGTCGGGCCCCAAAGTGGGTCCGACTAAAAAAAAAATTCGTTTTCATTCAATTGACCTTTGAAATACCTCAAGCACCTTAAACTTACCTCTGGAAATGATTGAGACCATTTTCGGATCATCAAACTGAGTTTTGCAACTTTCAGGCACTTGCGCCACATTTTCGCATTTAATTGCGAAGACGTAATTTTCAAACCTGTCAAAACACCTTTCTGGATCTGGCCATCTGACAGGCATGTACTCTTATATACAAGCATGAACTCTACCAAATGATTTTTCAAGACGAGTCCCGAGTGAAGAGATATTAATTTTTGAAAATGACCAACTGGCTTTGTCGACATACGGACCTAATGAAGTCAATGCGCACGCAACTCATGATGCCTTTCTTAAAAATATCAAACTACCTCCATAGACCCTCAAATCTGAGACATAGGTACCTTGAAGTACATATTAAAACTTAGAATACTCAGTTCAACCAAAAGGATAATTGGGTGCAAACGGCATGCTCATGAAAATAGCAACTTTAACTGATACGACATTGAAAGTACGGATCACTGAAATAGATGGCTCAATAAACCCTTTTGAAAACCGATCAAATGGATTGGCAGGAGATTGAAATTTGAAACATAGCTTGTCATTTGTATCAAAAATAGCTAGGAATAAACATACTGACATTAAATTCACTGAGGCAAATTTTACACTTATGCAAAACACGGCTCCGACTAGGTCCTGAAATAGGGACTTGTCAAAACATACAAACTGCAAATAGATTGAGCTTGGTAAACTGAGCAAATAGATTCATGAAGACTTGAAATTTTGTACGGAGGCACACTTTTATGCATATAATTCAATCCATTTTGAATTTTATCATGAAAATCAACAAGGCAAAAGATATAAACACCCGAAGTAGGCTACTTAGTAAAATATGCATTTGTGCCTAAAATGCACTTTCAGCTCACCCTCGAAATGGGTACCTGATAAACTTATCCAAACTGAAATATGAAAGTTTCACATCACTACATAGGTCAAATGAAAGGTGTACAACAAGTTTCCAAAGCCTTACCCTTTGAAAATCAACTCGCTCCATTCTACCCCCTCTCTAACTAGGCCATTCAAACTGACTCATTTTATGATCATTTGGAAATGCAGAGCAAAATTTTGAAATGGGCCTCTAAAATTGACTCAAATTTAATGAGTCCCAACATGGATTACTTAATTAAAGTAATCTTTACTTAAGATAAATTAATCCACTTACGAAATATATTTAACCATAAGGAACTTAGTTACCCTAATCAATGATTGTTTCATTCTTTGCATGAGATAACACTAACATTTGTATGCTTCATTTATGATTAAACATTCAACTACATTGCATTAATGAATTTAATTAAAGATAGAAATCCTAACATCTAAATCTCATCATACTGCATTGCTTTTACTTTGCAAGGATAACATAATATTACAATTGCACTTAAAACACCAAGTCTCATGAAAATACATAATGGTTACATCAAATTACAACTGTCATGAAGGCATACATATAAACATATGATACAACTGATCACATAAGGTCCAAAAGATACAAATATGATCTAAGAAGAACAAAGAGGATCCAATCGGTACAATGGAATGAAGTAAATCCAAAAGATACATTTGGAGAACCTACGAAGCTAATTCCTCACAAGAAAGCATGAACAAAATACTTGATGAAAAGTGACACTACCACCCGACCATGTGGCCCAAAAAAGAATCACCCCTCCATGCAAGGAGATAGTAATAAGGCCCTCAAGCTACCCACAATAAAGCATCACATGGTCTAACATGTACATCAAGTACTCACATAAGGCATAAGCATACAAATATGACTCCCACAAGAGTTCTCCAAGTAAAACCAACACAAGGCTACACACTAGTGAACATAAGAGAAGAGTGTCATCGCATAGCTAGTATAGGTTATCCTAGCAGGCCTCGATAGGCACCGAACCCCATCTTGGGTTATCTTGGTTGCCTCTCCCTAACCCCCAGCCCCCATCCATGACTCATGTGGACCCAACAAACCTATCGTGAAGACAAGGTATTTGGTTTGCCATTCCAGGCCTTCCCACTACATCCTAAGTCTATAATAGAACTCAACCATGAGCGGGGCACAATTAATCTTGATTAATGTTTTAAAACCCAACCCCAGTTTATTAATTAAGTTATCACTTATTACTCAACTTCCAAGGGGTTATCCTGGCAGCCCCTTTGGTCCCTGACCCCCACTTAGAATCCACTCTTCCTTATGACACTACACAACCTCCAAGGAACTCCAAGGCAAGACACAAAAGCCAATTGAAACAGGGAGTTCAAAACAAAATTGAAGAAACAACTTGGTTATACAAACCTTCTACCAAGGTTAAACCAACTGGAGGTGTGAAATGAACAACTGGTCTATTCACAGGACAAGACCACAATAGGAAATAAAGAAAGTACAACTAAATCAAAACTTAACCAATTCACTTGCATGATAGAATCGCATTCAATCAACACGCCAACGTAAACACGAGAATGACTATTTCAAATCAAAGACCAAAATCCTCCAATCATGGTAAATAATCAAAAGGGTATACTTGTGCCTTAAACACATCCATGTTAAGGAATCATAATGATCATTCAAAATATAATTAAAAGATAATGTTATCTAATTGTAGCTCTTTCAATAAAATGATTCCTTCATGATAAGAAAATCCACAATAGGGAAAAAATGCAGGAAAAGGGTCTAAGTCAACATACACCCAAATAGACTTGCACAATGCTTGATTTAAAAAAAAAACATACCCACACACACAAGAAATTTTTCCCTTTAAATAGAATTAAGCCAATTAATCTCCAAACCAAAAATGATCAACAAAGGATTCACTTTCATTTAAATACCATACACCCTTTAAAAGAATAAAAGCAATTTGTAGACTAAATAGGCCATCATTTAAAACAAATATATAGTTTTTTCCAATTAAAGCCAATTTCACTAAAAACAAGTTTCATTTGCATTCAAATTTATAATTAATGAAAATAACAATAAAATATATTTGAAAACTAAAATCATTGTTTAAGTCAAAATAGATCTTTTCAATTAAAAATCATATTGACTAAATTTAATTGATGACTATCAATATAAAACTTATTTTCCCAAAGTAATCTACAGATTATATCCAATCAATCTTTATCATTTAATTCGTATTGCTAATTCCAAAATACATATCATATATATATATATATATATATATATATATATATATATATATGCATTTTGAAATATATATTCGTATATATATATATATATATATATATATATATATATATACATATATATTTATTTATTTAATTTGAAATCTGATAATCATTTTAAAACAGAATCCCACTAATCCTCATATTAAATTTGAAAAAAACAAATTAAAAAAATAATATATATATATAATTCAGTTATCACATATAAAAAAAGAAAAACCAAAACATAATTCATTTAAACTATATTTTCAAACAACCCTGCGAACACATTAATGATGGTCACACTATCTTTACCCAGGGGGGAGGGGCGTTCACCTCACAACCCACAGCATGGGGTGAGAGGTGCCCACGATGTGGGTCGCCTCCCCCCATGGTTGTGGGAGGAAGGGGTGCCCATAACAGTGGTTACCTCTCCCCACAACTGTGGGTAGAGAGGCACCCACAACTGTGGGTGACCTCTGTTATTCTTAAAGGATCTGGTTAATACTAAGAGGGGGGTGAATCAATATTAACAATAATTTCAAACATAAAACTTGAACTTACAAAACTTCACCAAATCAATCATAAACCAGTAATAACCTCTTTACCATTACCAGTAATCATTGATAACCAACTGTTAAACTGGTTTATTAGAACTTCTCATTAAGTGTTCATCAACATGCATAAACTAAAAGTAAAACATAACAACACATAAAAACATTCACCATATGAACACCATGTTTTTCACGTGGAAACCCAAATAGGGAAAAACCACGGTGGGAATTGGTACCCACAAAAATTGTGCACTCTTTCAGAATGTGCCCTGTTAGGAGCCTAGCCCGGTTAGAAGCTTACAAAGATGCGTTGTTAGGAGCAGACCCTGTTAGGAGTCACCTGGTTAAGGGATTTAGATGATGATCCCTATTAGGAGCTTTGACCTATTAGGATCAACCTTGCAAAAGGATTTAACACTCAGATGTTGAGCTACCCGGTTAAGGGATTTACAAAGGCCTGTTAGGACCTATTCGGTTAAGGGATTTTTCTACTGTAATTATAGAGAACAACAGTGAATGATCTAGGTATAGCACTTAACTACTTGCTTGATCAGATCCAATTCTTGCTCCAAATCTGCTACACTTTGGCACATCTCATAGTCTGGTTTGGCTTCACACTCTTCTCAAAACTACTGACTTAACAAACATCAACTGGACCGACCTAAATAACCTTCACAACTTAGTCAGTTACAAAACCCTAAGAATTACACCATAGATCATCAAAGATGCTTTACAACTCATTACAGATCATCATTGATCATCATATGGATCATTATAATCAATTACAACCGTTGAATGATCACTGCATCTCGTTTGATACAAAGTCAAAACCTTAGTACACTCTGCTAAGCACTTTGTATATTCCCAAGAACTCTCTACAAATGTGCCAAAAAATCATTCAAACACTTCATGCGGTTTGTGCCATGTCATCACCAACATTTGAACTCGATGTAGAGCACCGCCAAACCAAAAATAATTACCGGTTAAGAGAATTCTTTACCGGTCCGTAAACCCTAGCAAAAATACAACAAAAATCATAAGCATGACTTGTGATAACCAAAACATGATGCAGTTCTGATGAGATACATATTACAATGATAAAAACTAACTTTCCAAACTGCAGCACTTCAATCATCACCAATCACCAGATCTAATCAAAACATTTCCTTGTTTACTAGTTAAGGTCCTAATTCCTCGTTTATTGTCTTCAATACCAGTAAGGAAATTCCAGTAGACCAAAAAGAATTACATGAAAAAATACAACATAGTAAACATCAGATGCCATCAATGACAACACAAATAACTGATCAAAGTCATCCAATCATGTAATCTCAATCTCTTCATCACAATGTCATTACAAACAGTCCTTTACCAGTTTAGTCATCATTCTTCATTTGCATCAGTTATGCCAATCATGCCAACATTCTCCCCCTTTGGCATTGATGGAAACACCAACACATTCAACTAAAATCATGCTTCTTAGTTTTGGAACTTTCTCTGCTATACTTCGCTCTTCTATCAGTTCTTCTCTTCTCTGTTGCACTTCAGTCATCTGTCAGTTCTACCATTTCTTCTCCCCCTTTCTATTACACATCTTCTCCTTCTTAGACTAATATATTTCTTCTCCCCCTTTGACAACAATGCCAAAGGTGCATATGCATCATTGATCATCAAATTTGCTACTGTTGTCTTCAACATCTCTACAAATCTCATCTGAGTTGCTCCCCCTGTGGAGTAGCTACCATTTCATCAATCCTCGGTGAAAAATATTCATTAAGCCCACTGGATTGATGCATCTCCTACATCTTAGTTCTTCTTATCTAGGTTTGACCCCTAATTTACCTCTGAGGTACTCAAAGGTAGTCTTCAGCAATGGTTTTGTGAAAATGTCTACAAGCTTCTCTTTGCTTGTCAATTCTCCATTCTGACTTGTCTTTCCTGTACTCTCTCCCTTAGAAAGTGATATTTCAATTCTAGATGTGTTTAGTTCTTGCATGTAATATAGGATTTTTTGAAATATTAATTGCACTTGTATTGTCATAATAAATAGTTACCGGTTCAAACATATCAAGTTTAAAACCTTCTAACACATGTCTTATCTAGATTGCCTATGTGAAACTCATTGATGTTGCAACATACTCTGCCTCTGCTATTGACTGTGAAACACAAGTTTTCTTTTTACTTTTCCAAGCAACCAATCTACTTCCAAGAAGAAAATCTCTACTGGTAGTGCTTTTCTGGTCATCAACATTGCCTGCCCAATCTGCATCAGTAAATACTTCCAAAGAAAAATCATTTTTATAAGGATACCATAAACCATAATCTATTGTGCCTTTCAAGTACCAGAATATCCTTTTCACCACTACGAAGTGAGTCTCCTTGGGATCCTTCTAAAGTCTAGCAACCAAACCAACAACATGTGTAATATCAAGCCTACTGTGAAAAACATAATGCAACTTACCAATCATGGACCTATATTCTTTTTTATCAACAGAGGGTGAATCAACCTGTTTAGACAATTTACAACCTATCACCATCAGAGTACCAATTGCTTTAAAATCCTCCATGCCAAATGTTTTCAACACTTCCTTTACATCCTTACTCTGATGGATAAATATTCCACCATCCAATTGTTGGACCTGCAACCCAATGAAAAACTTAATCTCACCAATTAGAGACATCTCAAATTCTTTCTTCCTCCACAACAAACACCATACATAAATCATCATCACCTCCAAAAATTATATCATCTACAAATACTTCATCTATCAACACTCTATCTCCATCAGTCTTAAGATATATGTTACTGTCCTCACTCGTATGCTAGAATCCTATCTTGATCAGGTATGCATGGAATCTTTCAAACCATTCTCTTGGTGCCTGCTTCAATCCATATAGTGCCTTATATAAATTCAAAACCATATCTTTATCCTTAGAAAAATAAAATCCATCTGGTTGTTCTATGTACACTTCTTCCTCAAGGATGCCATTATGAAAAATAGATTTAACATCCATCTAGTAGACTTTAAAGCCTTTAAATGCAACATAAGCAAGTAACATTCTTACTCCTTCCAATCTTTCCATAGGTGCAAAGGTCTCTCCATAATCTTCTCCTTCTTCTTGTGCATAGCCTTTGCATACCAACCTTGCCTTCTTCATTCAACTTGTTTTGAAAGACCCATTTAGTGGCAATCACATTCTTGTCTTCTGGTTTGGGAACAAGTGTCATGTCTTGTTCTTCTCTATCTAATCCAATTCCTCTTTCATAGCATTAATCCAACCATCATTCTTCAATTCCTCTCTTACTATTTTAGGCTCAATATTAGAAATCAGACAAGCACTTTCTCTGATCTTTCTTCTCATTTGAACTCCAGAATTCTTGTCTCCTATTATCTGATCAACAAAGTGATTTAACTTCACATATCTAGATATAAATGGTTATGGTATAGAAGTCTCTTCTCATTCTTCTTCTTCATCTTCATCTTCATCTTCATCTTCATCATCTACCTATTGGGCATCATCATCTGCACTATTCTGCTCAACATCTTTATGCACTTCCAGTTCAATAATCAAAAGTTTATGGTCATCATCTACTTCATCACATCTATTGGTATCATCAGATTTGTTCACAACTAGGGTTTTTCAGTGAGAATGCTCTTCCACCGATTCACAAATCTCTACAATCCGCTATCAACTTTAATCAAAGTAGCAATAAAAAATCTCTTCAATGTTTCTGATGTTCTCCAGATGCTCTCTCAATAATACTAAGTGAAAGAATATGAAACTATCAAATAAATTTCATTTGCCCTTTACTAAACTGATTCAACATGTCCTAATCACTTTTCAACTCTAAAACTTGATACCAGCACGCATATCACATTCAATTTACTGATTTGATCATATAATCACTTCATGATATCAATTGTTGAACACAAAGTACCACTGAGAGAAGGGTGAATCAGTTCTTCCTAATCTTTTTGACTTTTAAATCAACTCTAGAATACTGGTTGTTATCTTAAGCACTAGACAATCGAAGTAGTAAATCAAATGAGGAGACCAAATAAGACAATCACACAGATGCAACCCACAACACCAGATGTATGAGGAAAACCCAATATGGGAAAAACCTCTGTGAGAAATGTTGCTAGAGAATACTGCTCCAATCCAGCCTCACAAGTGAAACACTAAATTATAGAGATTTATGGCACCAACCCAAGGAGTACCAACCCCTATTGATTTAGGGCACCAACCCAAAGAGAACCAACCTCTATTGATTTAACCAACCTCTATTGATTTAGGGCACCAACCCAATGAGCACCAACCCCTACACCAAGCTGCAACTTGGTGATTTATATTGAAATACAATTTGGATATAGTTATAGCTTCTTGTTGCAAATAAGTTCTGCAACTCTTAATCAAATGGGTTACTGTCGGTTGACAATCTTCTCTTCTTTATTGGATCTCACACTATCGATTGTGAGATCACTCTCTCTGATTCTTGGCCTCTCTTCTCTCTCTCTCTCTCATAGTTTCACAACTCACTATGTCACACTTGGATGTCACCTTGCTCAACCACACCTCACCAGTTTGCTCAACTGTTGAACCTACTACAGTTATACCGGTACTCTATCACTGTTGGTTAAAACCTCTCATCAGTTTTCTTGTTGACTCACTATGCAACTTACTTAGAATAGACTCTAAGGGAGATGATTCTTCTCTGCACTCAATCTCTCTTCACTCTTCTTCTTCTCCACAAGCATCAATTATTTCTGTTTCAAGCTTATGTATTTACAATCATGGATTCCCGCCAAGAACTCGAATCCCCTTTGATTCGATCTTCTTTTTAGTGATATGATATTTATGAGAATGATCAATCACCTGCTGAACTTCGCATTTCAATGTGCATTTTCTAAATCTGGAAGTCTGCACCATGCTTTTCTACTTTTCTTTGTCACACACCATTAATGGCTATGTTATTTCCTTCACCTAATAGGTACGAAGATAAAATATTCTTGCAAGATTAGTGTGATTACTTTTCCAGCTTGCCTTCCTCGAGCAGCAATCTTCTGGAATTCTTCATGACTTGCGAGTTCCTCATAAAAGCCGACCTACCTACAAATTTGTTACATCAATGCACACTCCACCGACCTCTACAATACCTCCAACTGACATCCAGCTATCATGCTTGTCGACATCCACCTCTACTTGAATTCCTATGTCGGTTTGACATTCTTAGTCACTCAAGGTTGACTACCAGTTTAGCTTATCTTACCAGTATGACCATCAACCATCCTTTCTGTTATGTTCACAGGTTGTTGTGCCTTCATAATACACAAACAACCTTCATCCTGGTTTATGCCTTACTGGTAAGCCTTCTTTACGAATAGATGATACAAGTCACATTTACCATTAGCCTTTCTTTTGTCTGCACACTCTCATGTGTATTGCCATCATACTAGTCACCTTGCCAAACCGGTTGACATCAATGACAACTTAATGCCAAATTGCCAACAATCTCCCCCTTTGGCATTGATGTAAACTTACTACAAGACACTTCATACGAGTACATTTCTCCCCCTTTGATACAATGGCAAAGGATACTGTACACTCCCCCTTTGTTCTATACCGATCACCCCCTTTGATTTCTAGGAACTCCCCCTAAATCATATAAATTCTTCTTTTCTCAAGTGCATAAGGCAGATGACACAACTCCCAACTTGTGTCGTAGGTACTGAAAGGTGCTTACCAATAAAGGTTTAGTGAAAAATTTTGCTACTTGTTCTCCAAGAGGAACATAATACATCCTTACTTCATGTCCTTCAACCTTCTCTCTGAGAAAATGATACTTTATAGCAATGTGCTTTGTTCTAGAATGCATCATTGGATTCTTTGGTATGTTGATTGCACTCGAATTATCACACCTAATGAGTATAGGATCTGTGATGTCCGCCTGTATGTCTTTGAGGGTCTTCTTCATCCAAAGCACCTAAGAGAAGCATGTAGTAGCAATAATGTATTCTTCTTCAATAGTTGATAGGGAGACTGAGTCCTGCTTCTTGCTATGCCATGAGACCGACCGGTCACCTAGGAAGAATGCACCACCACTTGTGCTCTTCCGATCATCAATGCAACATGCCCAATCAACATTAGTATATGCTTCCAAGATGAATTCCCCTTGTTTAGGGTACCACAATCCATAACTGAGTGTTCCTTGTAGGTACCTAAAGATTATACTTACAACATTCATATGTGACTGCTTAGGTGCAGCTTGGAATCTGGCCACCATGCATACCGCATGTACTATATCTGGTATAGAGGCAACTAGATAGAATAGACTACCTATCATGGATCTATACAAATTCTGATACACCACTGGTGATTCATCATTCTTGCTTAATTTACTTCTAGTTACCATGGGGTACTTACCAGTTTGCAATCCTCTAGTTGAAATTTATTCAACATTTCCTTTGCATACTTGATTTGTGAGATAAAGATACCCTTATTTTTTTGTAGTATCTATAAACCAAGGAAGTATGTCAATTCACCAAGCATTGACATCTCAAATGTTGGCTGCATCTGATCAGAAAATTATTTGTAGAGGGTGTCCTTGTTTCCCCCAAAGATAATGTCATCTACATACACAACCACAATGATCATGTGCTTTCCATCTTTCTTTATGTACAAATTGCTTTCAGCACTTCCCTTTTTGAAACCCTGCTCCTTCAAGTACTGATCTAACCTTGAATACCATTCTCTAGGAGCTTTCTTTAATCCATACATGTATTTCTTCAACCGGTACACAAATGTTTCATCATCATGCAATAGAAACCCTTCTGGTTGCTCCATGTACACTTCTTCTTCAAAATTTCTATTTAGGAAGGCAGATTTTACATCCATTTGATATACTTTATAACCCTTGTAGCCAGAGAAGGCTAGAAACATTATAATTTCTTCTAATCTATCTACCGGTGCAAATGTTTCTTCAAAGTCAATTCCCTCTACCTGAGAGTATCCTTTGCACACTAGTCTAGATTTATGCCTGACAATTTTACCTTCTCCATTCATCTTATTCCGATAGACCCATTTAGTGCCAATGATGTTCTTGTCCTTCGGTCTAGGGACTAATTCCCAAGTCTTGTTCTTCTGAATCTGTTGCAGTTCTTCTTCCATGGTATCCATCCATTCTTGTCTTTTGCTAGCCTCATTGAATGTTTTAGGTTCTACCTCAGTCATGAGGCATAAGTTGACTTGTTCATCATTCCGGGCAATTCTTCTTCTATTCTTCACACCATCACTCTTATTTCCCAAAATTTGCTCTTCCAGGTGATTCAACTGCACATACTGATTTGGAGCCTTCTTTGATGCTAATTTTGGTTCATTGCCTGACTGAGCTTTCTTGCCTTCATCACCAAAATTGCCATACCGGTTCACCTGTTGTTGAATTCCTTTGTGCATATCCTCATCAACTTTTACATGCACCCTCTCGATGACTCTTCGTAGTCTTTTTTTGTAGCATTTTTAGGCCTTGCTATTTGATGAGTAACCAAGGAAGATTCCTTCATCACTCCTGGAGTCAAAACTACCTAGACCATCCATATCTCTTTTTATAAAACACTTATTTCCAAATACTTTGAAGTATTTGACTGATGGCTTCCAGTCATACCACAACTCATAAGGTGTCATTCTGTTGTTTGTTTTTAATTGAATCCGGTTCAAAGTATATGTAGCAGTATGAACAACTTCCTTCCAATATGTGTCTAGCAGATTGGCCTCATTTAACATGGTTCTGGCCATCTCTTTAACTACCCTATTCTTTCTTTCTACCACACCATTTTGTTGTGGTGTCCTAGGGGATGAGTATTGCCTTCTAATTCCATGTTTTTCACAATAATCTTCAAATTCATTTTATGTGAACTCTCCACCTCGGTCTAATCTTAGACATTTTAGCTTGCACCCACTTTCTTTCTCTACCATCTTCCTAAAGATCTTGAATCTATCAAATGCTCGTGACTTATCTTGCAGGAAGGTGACCCATGTCATTCATGAGTAATCATCAATAAAAAGCATGAAATATCTTTCACTTGCAAGTGCTCTTGTCCTAGTTGGACCACACAGATGTGTATGCACAATTTCAAGTGGTTTGGAGGTGTTGTGCTCTTTTGTCCTGAAGCTCACCTTAGTTTTATTTCCTTTCACACATTCATGACAAAATGTACTTTCCGGTATGATGATGCATGGAATATTCCTCACACACCTCTTTCTTCTTACTGCAACTAGGTTATCAAAGTTTATGTGTCCTAATCTTCGGTGCCACAACCAACTTTCATCAACTTATCCTAACATGCATTAGGACTCATAGCATTCCTTCAGATTGTAAACATTGCCATCTGTTCTCTTTCCTTCTACCACAACCTGACTAGTACTGTCTTTCTTTATCTGGCAACCGATCGAGTCAAAGGTGAATTTGTAACATTTTTCACACATCTGGCTCACACTCAGCAGATTGTGCTTGAAGCCTTCCACATAATATACATCATGTGCCTTCAACTTTCCATCAATGCTTAAAGTACCTTTTCCCTTTTTCTTGATGGATGAGCTATCTCCGAATCTTACTGAACCACCATTCCAGTCTTCAAGTTTGATGAATTTATTTTTGTCACCAGTCATGTGGTTGGAAAAACCACTATCTATAACCCATAGATTTTTCCTTTCAGCATGTAAGGTAGTCTGGACTATCAGACTTGATTCTACCTTTTCTTTTTCTTTCTCAACCCATACTGGTTTGGTTTCCTTCGTCTTATCAGCTACTATTTTGTGCTCAGGTTCAACTACTAGTTCTTGATTAGGATTTATCTTCTTATGGTTGATCTTCCTGTTCTTACAAAACCTTGCTATGTGTCCAAGCTCTTGATAGTTATAGCATTTCACATTTTCATTTAAAGATAAATCCTTAAAATTATTGTAGGGCACTGATTTATTCTTCCTACATTCAAAACTCATATGACCATATCCATTGCACTGATAACAAACAACATTCATATCCTAGAGTGCATTAAAAGGATTTCTACTTTCATAACCCATAGAGGGCTTATTGGTTAATCTATAGTTAGCCATTTTATACCCAAATTTTTTACACCAGTAACAATAACCATGAAAGTTTGAAACATACTAGTTAGGTTGCCTTGGTCCTGCAAAGGGCTGCCTCATTGGGGCTCTCGCTTCATTTTGTTGACTTTGGTGAATCCTTCATGGTCAACCCTTGCATTTCTCCTTGGATTTGCATGTCGGTACAATGAGTGTGGCCTCTGGTTCATTGCTTGTGTAAGTTGGTTTGTGTGGCGATTTCCAACAACATTTGCATATGTCTTTTTACCGATATCCTTGCCTATAGTGAATGTCTTAATTTCTTCACCTTCATTTAAAGAGGTGAACTTTATTTCTTTACCGGGTGTGTCTTTTCTATTTGAACTTTGACCTTCTTTAAATCCTAAGCCACTGTTAACTTTGAATTGCTTCTGTTTGCTCAACATCTTGTATAAGGCTTTGGTGTTGCCTTCATATTTGCTCCTTACTTTTATTTCTTCCTTACTTTCTTCAAGCTCCTTTATGAGCTTCACTATTTCTGCTTCCATATCTTGATGCTCCTTTTCCTTCTTCATTAGATCAGAATATGTAACTTCACATATTCTCTTGACTTCTTCCAGCTGCATTTTCAAGTTAGATATGACTTGACTGGACTCATCCAAGGATTGCTTCAAGAAACCTTGTTCATCTACTGCAACATGCTTGACCTTCTTGAGTTCTCTTCTTGTTTTACTCAGTTCCTCAAAAGAACTCATAAACTCTCCTTCCAAATCCACTTTATCCTCAATATCCTTCTCTTCCTCATCTTCACCAACTAGTTCATCAAGTCCCATAAAGAGATTAACTTTTTTGTCATTCTCATGGTATTCATCTTCTGATGCACTTTCTTCATCTATGGAATCATCTTCAATAGTATATAGGTTGTTCTACTTTTGGTCACCTCTCCTTCCTTGCCAGTAGACATTTCTTTCTCTATCTTTGCCAATAGATTTTCTAAACTCTCTTGACTCATCTCCACCAGTTTCATTGTAAGGACATTTTGTAGCAAAGTCTCCAACCTTACCACAATTGAAACATTTGAGTGGTAGCTTTCCTTTATACTTTTTAGATCCCCTATTGAGCTTTCTGACAAATTTTTCTACCTCTACATTAAATTCTTCACTAGATCCTTTATGAGCAACTACTTCTTTGCCCTTTTTGGTGATGTTGAACGCTGCTTTCCTTAAGGAAGCATCACCAATCATTCTCATCTCATAGGATGTTAGTGAGCCAAATAGTTCATCCATTGAAAATATCTTCAGATCCTTGGCTTCTTCTATGGAAGAAACCTTTGTATCATACTTAGGTGTAAGAGACCTAAGTACCTTCTTGACCAAGATCTCATCTGCAATATCTTCTCCAATTCCGTTAATGGTATTCACAATTTCATCAAATCTGTGAAGGTAGTCTGCAATCTTTTCATCATCCTTCATCTTGATGCCTTCAAGTTGGCCCCTTAGTGCTTTCAAATTACCCTCTTTGACTTTTGCATCTCCTTCAAATAACCTCTGCAATGTATCCCAGGTCTCCTTGGTAGATGCACAGTGCATGACCTTGATAAACTCATTATCAGACAAGTTGCTTGAGATAGCATGTTTGGCCTTTGCATTGTTCTCATACTATTTCTTGGCATCTGGATCAGTGGGAGGAACACTAGGGACAACATACCCACTCTTGATAGACATCCACACATCAAAACAAAGGGAGGAAATATAGGTCTCCATTCTTCTGCTGCAAAAGGAATAGTTGGATCCATCAAACATGGGGGCTTTTGAGGAAGCAGACTCATTTCTTGCAATTGTATTCTAAGTCCATAATCTATCCAAGGTTTAAAAAATAATCAAGAACCTAGTCTCTAATACCAATTGTTGAACACAGAGTACTACTGAGAGGGGGGTGAATCAGTGGTTCCTAATATTTTTGAATTTTAAAGCAACTCCAAAAAACTGGTTGTTATCTTAAGCACTAGACAATCAAACTAGTAAACAAAATGAGGAGACCAAAGAAGAGAATCACACAGATGCAACCTACAACACTAGATGTACGCGAAAAACACAATATGGGAAATACCTCGGTGAGAAATGTTGCTGGAGACTACTACTCCAATCCAGCCTCACATGTGAAACACTGAATCACAAAGATTTAGGTCATCAACCCAAGGAGCACCAAACCCTACTGATTTAGGGCACCAACCCAAGGAGCACCAACCCCTACACTAAGATGCAACTTGGTGATTTATATTAAAATACAATTTGAATACAGTTATAGCTTCTTGTTGCAAATGAGTTCTGCAACTCTTAATCAAATAGGTTACTGTCGATTGATAGTCTTCTCTTCTTTACTGGATCTCACATTGTTGGTTGTGAGATCACTCTCTTTGATTCTTGACATCTCTTCTCTCTCTCTCTCACAGTCTCACAACTCATTGTGTCACACTTGGGTGCTGCTTTGCTCAACCACACCTCACTGATTTGATCAACTGTTGAACCTGCTATAGTTATACCAATACTTTATCAGTGCTGGTTAAAACCTCTCACCGGTTTGCTTGTTGACTCACTCTTCAACTTACTTAGAATAAACTCTTAGGGAGATTATTCTTCTCTACACTCAATCTCTTTTCACTCTTCTTCTTCTCCACAAGCATCAATCATTTCTATTTTGAGCTTATGTATTTACAATCATGGATTCCCACCAAGAATGCATTCAAACACTGCAGTGTTAGGTTATCCTTTTCCATCTCAATCCGAATCCCTTTGATTCGATCTGCTTTTTAGGGATATGATCTTTATGCAACGATCAATCACCATCTGAACTTTGCATTTGAATATGTGTTTTCTAAATTTGGAAGTCTGCACCACACATTTCTGCTTTTCTCTGTCACTCGCCATTAATGGCTTTTTTGTTTCCTTCACCTAACATGTACGAAGATCAAATCTTCTTGCAATATCAGTGTGATTGATTTTCCAGCTTGCCTTCCTCGAGCCGTAATCTTTTGGCCTCCTCCATGACTTGCGGGTTCCTCATAAAAGCTGACCTACCTATAGATTTGTTACATCGATGCACCCTCCACCGACTTGTGCAATACCTCCACCTGGAATCTAGTTGTCATGATTGTCGTCATCCACCTCTTCTTGGATTCCTATGTTAGTTTTACATTCTTATTCATTCAAGGTTGACTACCGGTTTAGCTTATCTTACCGGTATGACCATCAACCATCCTTTATGTTCTGTTCACTGGTTGTTCTACCTTCATAACACACAAATAACCTTCATCCTAGTTTATGCCTTACCGGCAAGCCTTCTTTACAAATAGATGATACAAGTCACATATTTTACCATTATCCTTTCTTCTATCTACATACTCTCATGTGTATTGCCATCATACCGGTCACCTTGCCAAACCGGTTGACATCAATGACAACTTAATGAAAAATTGCCAACAAACATTATGCATCAAAGTATGTAGATTTAACTTACCACATACTATTTAGGGGGTCCAAAAATGGATCTGACAATATGCTCCCCCTAAGTTTTATAACAACTTAGTTTATCAGTGATGCATTCTCCACATTAGGTGAAGAATAGGAATCTTCTGGTGATTTGTCTTTAGTTTTCTCATCACTCTTCTTTCTTCAGATCTTGTTCATTTCTGATCTGGTCTCTTCCACATCAACTATCTTCTTTCCTTTTTTATCAACAGACTGATTAACTGGTTTGTTCATTTTATCTCTACAAAACTTTGTAAGGTGTCCTAGTTTGTGACAATGGAAACATGCCATTCTTGATGGTCTCCAAGGTCTAGCATTGCCTCTACCAATTCTTCTTTTACAATTCATAGATACATGTCCATAGTTATGACAAATAGTGCCATTCACATTCCATATGTTCTCTATTTCATAAGGACTAGACCGGTTCACATAAGGTCTCTATCAGGTAGGGTTTCTATGATCATAGTATGATCTCTGTCATTCGCTATTAGACCTTTGACCCATGTAAGATCTTTGATTGTTCACTCTAGACCTACACTCAACAACTCTATGCACATACTTGTTGAAATTGTAGCAATAACCATTAAGAGTACTAGGCTTATATCCATCATATGTATTAGGTATATTATTATTAACAACATTGGATCTATTTCTACAAACATTAGTATTCTGACCTACCTTATGACAGTTAAAGCATACTGGTCTGTATGTTCTCTTACCAGTGTTCTTCTTTTTCTTCTTCTGTGCAGATTTAGCTTCATGCAAGGTGTCCTTGGTACCTGATGGTTCTCCTTGTTCAAAGGTTGTGTATCCCAAGCCATGTGTATCTTCATTCTACCTTTGTGACTGAATCTATTGATCAAGAATAGTAGTGCTCTTGTTGTATCTAGTCAATATCTCATTAGCATCATCTAACTCCTTAGTAAGATCTTCATTATTTGTTATGACTCTCTTTAAGAGACATAGCCATGTCTAGGTCTGTTTTCACTTCCTCTTTTTCCTCTTGAAGATGTGCATGCAAGGTACTAATCTCCTAGTTCAACTTAATAATCTCATGCTCCTTATATTTTATTGTGTCTTCAGTTGTTCTTTTGGATTCCAACTCTTGACTCATCCTGATAGTAAGGGATTCCATCTCTCTCCTTAGATTTGCCTTATCATCATTCAACTTTTCCACCTCATTCACCAAGGCATCAATATTTGCTTCCTCAAATGAACTATTTTCACTAATTTCATATAGTTGTTCAACTAGCTCTCTTCTTTTAGCCAATGAAGCTTTATACTTGACCCTTAACTCACCTAGGGCTTCTTCAGATTCTGCAAACCTATTTGAAAGCTCCCTGTACCTCATATCCCTAGGTTATCCTCAAGGATCTTTACCAAAAATGGTTAAGGTTCTGCACAAAGAGGATCAATGCTCTGATACCAATTGTTAATCTTAGAGGATCCAATTAATACTAAGAAGGGGGGTGAATCGGTATTAACAATAATTTCAAATTTAAAACTTGAACTTATAAAAATTCACCAAATAAATCATAAACCAATAATAAACTCTTTACCATTACTGGTAATCACTAATAACCAACTGTTAAACTGGTTTATCAAAACTGCTCATTGAGTGTTCATCAACATGCATAAAATGAAAGTAAAACATAACAGCACATAAAAACATTCACCATATGAACACCATGTTTTTCATGTGGAAACCCAAATAGGGAAAAACCATGGTGGGAATTGGTACCCACAAAAATTGTGCACTCTTTCGGAATGTGCCCTGTTAGGATCCTAGCTCGGTTAGAAGCTTACAAAGATGCCCTATTAGGAGTCACTTGGTTAATGGATTTAGAAGATGAGCCCTATTAGGAGCTTTGACCTATTAGGATCAACCTTGCAAGAGGATTTAACACTCAGATGTTGAGCTACCCAGTTAAGGGATTTCCAATGTAAGGTATGCTAGGACCTACCCAGTTAAGGGATTTTGTTGTTGTAATTGTTAGAGAACAATAGTGAATGATCTGGGTATAGCACTTAATTGATTGCTTGATCAAATCCAATTCTTGCTCCAAATCTGCTACACTCTAGCAAATTTCATACTCTGGTTCGACTTCACACTCTTCTCAAAACCACCAACACAACAAACATCAACTATATCGACCTAAATAACCTTCACAACTTAGTTGGTTAAAAAACCCTCAGACTTACACCATAGATCATCAACGACCTTTTACAACTCATTACAGATCACCATTGATCATCATATAGATCATTATAATCAATTACAATCGTTGAATGATTACCGCATCATGATCTGATACAAAGTCAAACCCTTAGAACACTCTGCTAAGCACTTTGCATATTCCCAAAAAATTCTCTCTACAAATGCACCAAAACATCATTCAAACACTTCACGTGGTTTGTTCCATATCATCACCAATATTTGAACTTGATGTAGATCACCGCCAAACCAAAAATCATTACCGGTTAAGAGAATTCTTTACTGGTCCTTAAACTCTTCTTAAACCGTAGCAAAAATACAACAAAAATCATAAACATGATGCGGTTCCAGTCAGATACATATTACAATGATACAAACTCACATTCTAAACTGCAACACTTCAATCATCACCAATTGCTAGATCTAATCAAAACATTTCTCTGTTTACTGGTTAAGGTCCTAATTCCCTGTTTACTATCCTTAATGTTGGTAAGGCAAATTTAGTAGACCAAAAATACTTAGATGACAAAATACAACATAGTAAACATCAGTTGCCATCAATGACAACACAATAACTGGTCAAAGTCATCCAATCATGCAATCTCAATCTCTTCATCACAATGTCATCACAAACAATCCTTTACCGATTCAGTCATCATTCTTCATCTGCATCAGTTATGCCAATCATGCCAACAGCCTCTCCCCACAACGTGGGGTTTGGCTCCACGTCACCAAAACAAAATTTAATTTTAATTTTTTTTTAATTTTTTTTTTTATACTTTTCTCTGTGAATTCCAAAACAGAGATATGAATTAAAATCAGGGAAAGAGCTGTATTAAAATAACAAAATCCTCAAACTCATTTTGATAAATCCTCTGTCCTAGCAGGATAAAAACCACAACAACAATTCCATTAAATTACTTTGTCTTCCTGGAGATTGTTAAAATTTAAAATCTTATTTTCTATCTGGCCTTTCAAACCATTTTTTTTTAAACAAACTCACAACACAAGATGAATTTAACAGCAAACCCCCATTTCCTCTGCTCCCAAAATTGGAAAAACTAAAACCCCCATTTCAAAATTTATAAAATACAAAACAAAATGGCAGGGAAGAACAACATATGAAATGACAACCAGATTTCTCCATCCATTGTTTCTTCCCAAATAGAGAGGGAAAGAAAAAAAAAAACTAATAAGGAAATAAACAAACAAAGATTTTTTTAAAATTTCCAACCTTCCATTGCTTTCCTGGAAGAAAAATTTGAGAAGAGCACCCAATCCTCCCAAAAATGCCAGATCTTCCAGCAAAACTCCCATAACCATCAGAGAGGAAGAATTTCTCCATAATGAGAAAAGAATCCCTCTTTGTGATTTTTTTTCAAATTCTAAAGAAATTTCACTCAAAAATCTCTTTTAGGGCACAAATTCACTTTTTCATGAAAATTGAAAACCTCATTTTATTTAAAACATCTGCATGACTTATATTTAAAATTTCTATTATTATTTTAAAAACACCAAAAGCCATTAGATTTTAATTACTAAAAAGTAAAAATTAACTTCCTTTCTTAAAAAAGAAAAAAACAATTACTCGACATAATATAAATTCCACTAATAAATCAACAATCTCCTTAACCAAACAATTAAGAATAATCGATTATCTAATTAACCAAAAAAGTGCTCTTAATAATTTATTCTTAATTTAATTTAATAAACACAACACATATTAATTATTAATAACCATATGGTATTAATAATTAATTACTCATTAACTAACACAAGAAGAGAACAATTAAATTCATAAAATGCATAACACACAAAACTCAACTTAAACAAAATAGAGACATGACCCACATACCAACATCATAAAAAGTGGCTTACTTGGCAATCCGATAGGGTTGACAAATAACTGACAACACTCACAATTGAGAAAGGCTAGGGATGACGTTTAGGGCCTTAAAACCATCTCCTCCACTTCCATCAGGTTAATTAGGTATGCTCAGACCTATGGAGATGGGTGGAGTCGATACCTTGTACCTGCAACTCCTATATCACCCAAAAACACATACATATATATACAAACACGGTAAACACATCGGTGAAGGAGAATCGTGACTTTTTGTGTCTCACCGAAGTGAGTGATGGGAAATCATTTCCTCGCACCCCATGCACTTTCAACACATACATGACGACGTATACATAGTGCAAGTCACATATGAAGTAAATTTGTTAATCCATCATTAGTAACACATAAATTAAACTAATATTTCATTATTTATAAAATGCAATGCATAAGCAGAATTAACATCTACTCATTCAAAGAAATAGTGCCTAATCAACATCTACTCCTCAACAAGCAATAATGAATAGTCATATTCACCAAATCACACTCTAAAGCATAATACCTGGATAAAACATCACAATCACAATGTATCAACCATCCACGTAAGCCACTAAAAAGTCAACCATGGTCAACGAGGTAAAAAAGGGTATGATTAGGGTAGGGGTATTATAGTAGAGGTACTAACTACAACATGGGAGACTTGTTTGGAAATAGAAGGGGGAGCTGAAGATATAGGATGCACTTGAGTTAGAGGATTGGGTTTACGCAAAGGCTAGTGTAGTTGACCTCTAATCTCTCTTTCTCTTTGGTGGAACGGTGATGCTTGCTTCACAAATCAATTTCAACTTAGCTTGATCTTCTGGGGGTTCCTCATCCCTGTCCAAACTAGGAGTTGGACTTGTGTGAAGTTTATCTAACTTCAATTGTGGTCTTGGTAGCATGAGAGCTTTAAGATGAGATCTTCTTTATAGATGGATTCCCTTTTTGTGAAGGGGAGCCAACATGAGACTTAACCATATTTTCTAACCACTGTTGGGTTTTCTTAGAAACATCAGAGGTGTGGATGTTGATATCTGTCACCTTATTGCAATTTAAGCTTGATTCAAATTTAGTTTCAACTCAAACAAGGAGGAATTCATTTGATCAGTATTCAACCCTTTTAGGGTTTTATCAATCAAATTCAATTCCCTCCTTAATTTAAGGTTGGTCCAAAGTATAATTAGTGGCTTTATCCCTTTAATTTTTGAAGCTCGAATTCCAACACCTTAAATTTTGGTGAACCCAATGCTTCTTACATTTTTCATATCTCTGATTTGTTGTTTTTAGATTTGATTTTTTACAATGGAGGTTACAAAATCTGATTGGTTTTCTATTTCACATGTGATAACATTAATTATTGTCTATTTTATCAAAACCATGTGTTAGATAGTAGCTTCTTCCATTTCATGTTGCTTTTATTATTTCATAGTAACTTCACATATTGCATAATAAGGGTTCCAACAATACTTCCTACTTATAAATCATTGTTCAAAGATTTTATCCATATTACATGTGGTTGCATAATGCTATTATGCAATAAATTGATGGAATACGTGTTGCGAGTTTGGACAAAGTGAGTTTTTCTTATGTTGTCATTGATGTTTACATGCTTTGGTTGCCATTAGTGACTGGTTGGTATAACTGATATTGTGTTTCCTATATAGTTGAGCTGAGATATTTGGTCTGCATATCTTCTATAGTGTAAATCTATTCATGTGGTTTGGATATGTTGTTAAGAAGTGTTTAGAGATGTTATATTTTGGATTTTGTACTCTGGTTTGCAGTGCCAAGGAAGTTGCGTTCACCAAAGTGTGATGATGTTTGACAGTGTTTTCGTGTGAAATGCATGCTCTGTACTTCTCCTCCTTATGGTTTTCTGGTGTTGCAGTTTTGGAGTTAAGTTGATAATGTCCTTAGCTTCATTCTATTCAGTTGGCACATTTTCTTGCACTTCAAAATCATGGTTTCAATGTTCAATGGTGTTTTACTCTAGGTTTGGCACCTTGGATGTTTACAATTCACATTATTGCTCTAATATTAATAGCTCATTGTATAATGTGTTTTATGTTCTTTTTGTTATCACTTAAGATGTTTTTTGGTTCACTTTACACTCTTTTCCACCATGGGAATGTTTACTGCCAACCTAATTTGAATTGTGTTCGATTGAAATGCTTAGCCGACTTTGAGAGATTTTGCATATGTGAGGATGATATAAATAAAGGATAATTTGTTGACAATTAGATGAATGAAAAATAATGTATGTGTGTGTAAAAAGAGAATGATATTATGCATGTAGAAAGAAAGTGATGAATGTATGTGAAAGAGGATTTGTCTCCTTAATTGTTTGATGAGTGTTGGTTGAGTTGTTGAAAAGTGTTGAGCAGTTCAAAATTTCATGTGTTAGCTATCAAAAGCACTGAGCATAAGGTATCTATAGATCTTATGGTTGTTGAGGTACATCAGTGGTGGATTCTTTCTTTTATTATTCTTCATTTGGGTAGTGAGCCCTCTGGCAATGAACTTTTATTTGTAAAAATTACCTTAATCAGTGTCACCCTAACAAATTTTCATATATTGAGAATAGAATTATTTGTGGTTTTTTCCCTAACAAGGTTTTCCACATAAAATATGGTTTTTCATTATGTATGGTGTGTTCTTCTTTTCATGTTCTTTCATGCTCATATATTTATGTGGATTGAGTGTTAAGGTTAAGATGTTATGGATCTAATTTAAAATAAAATATTTTAGATTTTGTTGTATAACTGATTCACCCCTCCCTCTTAGTTGTCTTGTGCATTAGAACATTCAACAATTGGTATCAAAGCTTTGGTTTCTTAGAGAAGAGATTAATCACTTAAGGAGATCTTGATGGTGCACAAACTTACAATTCCTATGCTTGATGGATCTGACTATGCTTTTTGCAAAGTGAAGATGCAAGGTTACCTGATTTCTCTTAGCTATGAAGTATGGAAGTCCGTTACACAAAATTATACTAAACCGCAAACTGGGGTGAACACTCTAGATGAGATCAAGGAATTTCAAGATAATGAAAAGGCAAGGTTTGCTATCTTTATTTCTCTTTCTAAGACTGAATTAATAGAAGTTGTATCTTTGGAATATGCTCATGATGTTTGGAATAAATTAGAAAAGACTTTTGAAGGAGATGATACGATCAAACAAGCTAAGACTATATATGAATGCTTGTGGATGGATGAAGAAGACAATATAACTAGCTACCTACAAAAAGATAGATTGTGTTATAAATGAGATCACAGGGTTTGGTGGTAACTTGCTAGAAGAAGTTATGAAAAAGGTACTCAGTACTCTTACTAAACCCTATAGCTCTAAGGTTTCAACAATAGAAGAATCATAGAATAAGAATAAGTATACTAGAGAATACTTGTATGGCTCTTTACTTGCTTTTGAGATGAGATAATTTGGTACTACTATTGCAAGAACAAAAAATGCATTTAAGGCTAATAAATCAGCAAAAGATGAGGAATTTGATGAAGAGAAATTTCATGAGATTGAGGCAAACTTTGTGAGAAGGATGAAGAAAGGAACTAGAAAGTGCAAAGGTAAATTGCTCTTTAAATATTTTAGCTGTGGAAAGATAGGTCATTATGCTTCTAGATGTCCTACCATAATTACAAATCAAAAGAATAAGGAATTCAAAGGAAAGTTTAACAAGAAGGATTATTATGTTAAAGAAGATGCAAATATTTTTTATGAGGAATCTGATTATGAAGAAGATAGTGAATGATTTTTCTTGGCGGTAAAGGAAGAATCTTGTTCTGCTAATTTTGGTAAAATTGTGAAGGGAAAAGCTTTGGAATATGCTCCTAAAATAGAAGGTACTATTATATCTATTTTTAATGCTTGAAGAAATAAATATGAATGAATTATTGATAGAGGATGATCAAATCATATGACTAGTGACAAGAGTAAGTTTGTAAATCTTGAAAAATTTGATGCAAGAGTTTCTAGATTCAAAGATGATCAGACGAATAAGATAGTTGGAATTGGTTCTATTAGTTTTGATGGCAAACATAATATTGACAATGTTTTCTATGGTAAAGGCTTAAATCATAATCTTTTTAAGTGTTGGTCAAATGTGTGCGAATGGATTGTTGGCATTGAGTTGTCATTGATGTCAACTAGTATTGCAGGTTACCAGTAGAGTGTGTCAACCGGTATGAAGAAGATTGAACCGTCATTAAGAAGAGAAGTATGTTTTGAGTTGACAGATGATATCATTGGTATGAGGTGAGATGCAGGAGTGTGTTGGCATTTTTGAGTAATAACCGGTAAGGAATAAAATGGGTAAGGTATAAACCGGTATAAAGGTTGGCTATTTGTTTGTGATGAAGAGGCAAAATGTTAGATGAATCACAACAACACCCAGTGAGCAGAATAGAAAGAATGGCATAAAGACATATCGGAAGGCAAGATGAATTGTCAGGAAATGTGTTGCTGGTAAGAGTGATTGTTCAATGTGTTGGACATACCGAAAAGGGTTTGTACTGGTAGGGATGTTCTAGTTTGAACTGACTTTTTCTAGGTGAGTTGAATGTATGTTGATGTGTTCCCCATGGAGCTGAGGTGGAAAACATGCAAAGTCGGTGAACTGTTCATCGACATGGTTGTCTATGTAGTAGGTGGTCATTAAATGATAAAACCACAAATCATAAGTTGATATCTGACTGATGTGGCTCAACAAAGAATGGATGGCTGAGAATGATCAAACAGTTGAGGGATTGTGTTTGAAGCATGAAATACGATTGCAGATTGACCTTGAGAATGAAATAGTTGGATCATAAATGTGTCAAGAGATTTCAAGGCCAAAAAATAGGGTTAGGTTTGCTATTTTTGGCAAACATGCTTTGGACAGATGAAAACGCATGATGATTTATCTTCCCAAAGAAGGTGAGCGATCCAAGGTAGGTTGAATCAAATTGGGTACAAATTTGATTGAAGGAGAGAAACCCTAACCGTCCTAAGTTTGAATTAGTTTTTTCGGGGAAGCCTCAAGTTTATAAGATACTGACTTGAGTTTGATATGTTATGATGCTGGAGAGTGAAAGGGTGTGAGCAAATGTTGTTTGAGTGAAAGAAAGGAAAACTCTAAAGTGTTTGTGTATTGGTAAGAAGGAACAAGTAAAATAGTGAAAAGGACAAACCGATAAAGGAAGGATAGAACACAAAGGGGTCAAAACTGATAGAGGCTGAACCAAGCAAAGTGTGGTCAAGTGTGAATTGAATCTAGCAGTCAGAGGGAGATATGTTTTTATCTGAGTAAGAATTTGCATAAAGGCATTGTTGCAAGGTGTGTGGAGTTTTCATAGACCGATAAGATTGAAACCGGTAGTGCAGAGTATTGAAGGGTTGAAAAACTTCATTTGCAACAGAGAATTTATTTATGTATTTGCATCTTCATATTGTCTTCACTAAGTAGGTGTTTAGTGTAGGGGTTGTAGATCCTTTAGATTGTAGCCTATAAATTGTGCAGGGGTTGGTCCTCATAAATCAGGGGTTGGTGCCCTAAAATTGTAATTAGATCATTTTTCATTGTGAGGCTGGATTGGAGCAAAAGATCTCCAGCAGCTATTCTCACTGAGGTTTTTCCCACATTGGGTTTTCCTCGTATATCTGGTGTTATGTGAGGCATTCTTGTGTGTGTTATATTAATGCTATAGCAAATCCTTTCACACACTTAGTTTGCATTGTTTGGTTTACTGGTCAACACTTTGTTTGTTTTCTATTGTATAGGTATATCCCTGATTAGGAAAGAAGTATTTAAATCAATGATTCACCCCCCTCTGAGTGATCCATTGTGTCCAACAATTGGTATCAGAGATTAGGTGCCCTATTTTGTTAAAGTGTTCTCTAGCTTGGGTAGATACTATCAAGTTTTCACAATGGTGAGAAATAAATCTGCCTCCTCAAAAGCTCCTATGTTTGATGGTGTCAACTATGCTTTTTGGAGTAGAAGAATGGAAACCTATTTATTCTCTCTAGGTTTTGATGGGTGGATGTCGGTTAAGAATGGGTATACAGTTCCAAATAATCCCCCTACTGATCTAGATGCTAAGAAAGAATATGAGAACAATGCTAAAGATAAAAATGCTATTCTTAGTGGGTTATCTAATAATGATTTTGTTAAGGTTATGCACTTCTCATCTACCAAAGAAACTTGGGATAAGTTGCAAAAAATATTTGAAGGTGATGCTAAAGTCAAAGAAGCCAAGTTATAGAATTTGAGAGCACAACTTGAGGGTTTGAAGATGAGAGATGAAGAGAAGATTGCTGACTATCTCCAAAGGATTAATGAAACAACAAACACCATTAGAGGGCTTGGAGAAGACATAAAAGATGAGGTGGTAGTGAAGAAAGTACTTAGATCTCTCACATCTAAGTATGATACAAAGGTTTCAACAATAGAAGAAGCAAAAGATCTGAAAACCTTTACAATGGATGAGCTATATGGCTCCCTAACTGCTTATGAGATGAGGACTACCTGTACAGAGGCTGTGAAGAAAGAAGCTACATTAAAAACAATAAGGAAAGGAAAAGAAGATTCTGATGATATCATGGCAAACTTTGTTAGAAGAATCAAGATGGGTTCCAACAAATACAAAGGCAAGCTGCCCTTGAAATGTTTCAATTGTGGAAAGATTGGACATTTTGCTGCCAAATGTCCCTATGGTGATAAGAATGAACATAATCAATCAAGTGGTAGAAGATCAAACAGTATGGACAAGAAGAAGAATGTCTACTAGCATGGTAGAAGAGGCAAATAGAAGTAGAGCAGTCTTTACATACATGAAAATGATACCACAGATGAGGAGAGTGCCTCAGATGACTGTTGCAGTGAAGATGAAGTCAGACAAAACCTTGTTATTGCCGAAGAGTTTTTGGTACTAGAAGAAGGAGAAGAAGAAGAGAAAGAAGGAGAAGTAGATCTTGATGAAGAGCTCATCAGTGCCTTGGAAGAGCTGAAGAAAACAAGAAGGGATCTAAAGAAGGTGAAAAAGGCTACAACTAAAGAACAAGAGATGTTGGAGAAATCTCTTGAAGAATCCAAGAAAACAATTGCAGACCTAAAAATTCAATTGGAAGGGGCCAAGAGGATCTTTGAAGTTACCAGTATCGGCTTGAGTGAAAAGGAGAAGGAGCATCAGAACCTAGAAAAAAAAATTGTTAAACTCCAGAAGGAATTAGAGAAGAGCAAGAATGAAAGCAACACAAAGGCCCTAGATAAAATGTTGAGCAAACAAAAGTCTTCAAAGGATACTGGTGGCTTAGGATTTGAAGAAGGACAAAGTTCAAACAACAAAGACACATCTAATAAGAAGATACAGTTCACTTCTTCAAATGAAGGTGAAGAGAAGAAGACATTCACAGTAAGCAAGGAAACCGGTAAGAAGACATGTGTAGATGCTGTTAGAAACTACCACACAAACTAGTATACATAATCAATGAACGGGAAACCACACTCAATGTACTGATATGCAAATCAAAGGAGAAATGCAAGAGTTGATTATGAAGGATTAACTAGAGTAAGAAGCATGAAAGGCCCCGAGTGAGGCAGCCGTTTGCAGGACCAAGGCAACCTAACCGATATGTTCCAAACTTTCATGGTTATTATCACCAGTGTAATAAGTTCGGTCATATAATGATAGATTGTAGGAAGATGAATGTAAAGCCTAGTTTTGAGAGTAGAAACTCATTTGCTGCATTACAAAGTACAAATGTCACATGTTATAATTGCAATGAGTTTGGTCATAAGAGTTATGAGTGTAGGAGAAATGTGCAGATGTCCTACAAGAATGCTTTGAATATGTCTCTCAATACTAATGTGAAATGTTATAAGTGTCAAATTTTTGGTCACATAGCAAGGCATTGTAAGCTGAGAACTAACGAGCAAAAGAAAATAGTACCAGATCAAAAGATAGAGACAAAACTGGAACACAAGATGACAAAAGAGGAGAAGAAAGAAGAAAAATAGGGTTGGATAGAGAAGGAGAAGAAAAAGAAAGAGTCAAGCTTGATTGTGTAAACTGCTCTACATGCCGAAAGGAGGAATCTATGGGTAGTAGATACTGGCTACTCAAATCACATGACCAAAGAAAAGAAAAAGTTTATCAAGCTTGATGATTGGAATGGTGGTTCTGTCTGGTTGGTGACAACACCTCTATCAAGATTAAGGGCCATGGTACATTGAATATTGATGGAAAGCTCAAGGCTCATGATGTGTACTATGTGGAAGGACTAAAGCATAATCTGCTGAGTGTAAGTCAGATGTGTGGCAAAGGGTGTAGGTTCACATTTGACTCTACCAGTTGTTAGATAAGCAAGCAAAGTACCGGTTAGGTTGTGGCAAAAGGAAAGAGGAAAAATGGTAATGTCTACAATATGAAGGGATTCTATGAGTCCCAATGCATGATGGGATAGGTTGATGAAAGCTGGTTGTGGCACCGGAGATTAGGTCACGTGAACTTTGATAATCTGGTGAAGATAAGAAAAATATGGTATGTAAGAAATATTCCACAAATAACTAAACCAACAAGTAGTTTTTGTGATGAATGCATCAGAGGGAAGAAAATCAAAGTAAGTTGCAAAACAAAGGAGTACAATACCTCAAGACCTATGACATTAGTACATACAGATTTGTGTGGACAAATAAGGACAAGGGTTATGACCGGTGAGAGATACTTCATGCTATTCATTGATGACTACTCAAGGATGACTTGGGTGACATTTTTGCATGACAAATCACACGCATTTGAAAGATTAAAGATTTTTAGAAGAATGGTTGAAAATGATAGTGGATATCGGTTAAGGTGCTTAAGATCAGACTGTGGTGGGGAATATTCTTCCAATGAGTTTATTGACTACTATGAGAGACATGAAATCCGAAGACAATATTCAGCAACAAGAACACCACAACAAAATGGTGTGGCAGAGAGGAAGAATAGGATAATGAAGGAGATGGCTAGAACAATGTTGAATGAGGCCAGCATATCGGATACATGCTAGAAGGAAGCAGTTCATACTGTTGTCTACACATTAAACCGAGTACAGTTAAGAGTGAATAGTAGAATGACTCCCTATTAATTATGGTATGACCGAAAACCTTCACTCAAGCATTTTAGAGTATTTGGAAGTAAGTGTTTAATCAAGAAAGATGTTGATGGATTAGGAAGCTTTGATTCCCGGAGTGATGAAGGAATCCTCTTGGGTTACTCAACCAATAGTAAAGCCTACAAATGCTACAAAAAGAGATTAAGAAAAATGGTTGATAGTATAAATGTGAGAATAGATGAAGACCTATGTTATCATTGTTTAAGAAATGGGTTTTCTTTTCCCATAATTGGCTAAGTTTTTGAAATTTTGAGTCAGACACACTATCAACTGCTTCAAGTCTGTGTTAGGTCTTAAGGGTTTAGGGTTTTAATTTTAAATCGCTCATTATTTGATTAAAAACCCTTTGGTTTCTATTCCTCCGTTACTTTATCCACTTAAGTAATGGGTCTTGGGGTCATATGAGGTGTCCCCCCTTGTCATTTGCCTAGGCGATTGTTGAATTAATCGTAAAAATTTATGCCTTATGTCTTTTCTTCCTAATGTTGTCAGGCCCAGTTAAGTTGCATGCAGCTTACAGATGGATCTATGGTTTTCGCCATTTCGTTAGGCGAAGTTGCGCATGTTTTAAGACTCACGAAATGGAAAAAGGGAAAAGTTTTTTTCAATGGTGCGCATTTGGTCCAGTTTAAAAAGGCTCCATCTCATTCAAGATCTAACGGCTGGCATTGATTCGCAGCCAAAACATGCAAGTGAAATACCTTTCGCGAAATGGTGAAAAGGTTTGGCAGGACTCAGTGGAGGAAACATTTCAAGCGGCTAAAGGGTGATCAAGTTTCACTTGATCAGATGGTTTGTGCTATTTCGTGGTTGATAGATGCTCACTTATTATGCCCTGCGAAGTAGCGAAAAGGTTTTTCGGCTTACGAAAATGGATTTTAATAAGAGCATAATAGATGCGCAAGTCTCATTGGATCTGACGGTTAGCGCAGCTTCACAGGAGAAAGATGCTGGATAGTTAGCTTTCACAAAGTAGAGAAATGACATGGCACTCCAAGCAGGCAGTCCAGTTGGTCAAGATGGTGAGTAAGATGATGGCACGTGGCAGAAGGTCAAAATAGTCAGCGAGTCAGACCTAAGGATTAAAAGGTGGGTCCCAGAGGTGAGTCATGCCATGGGATAAGAAACGACCTAGCAGATACAGGTGTCAAGGATGAGGTGGAATTAGATGTGTCCTCTTAGCGAATAAAAGGTGAACATGTCAGTTCAGGAAGGACTAGATGCCAGGTGGATAGAGCTGAGCCAGAGGGCCCACGTTTGTCAGATTCAGTTAAGTTGTTAAGCATCGAGAAACTCAAATATGATCTAATGGTCTGCATATATTCGCGAAGGTAAAATGCTCATGTTTTAAAACTAGCAAAACAACAAAAAGGTTTTTAGGCCCTAAAGACAGATAAAGCATGAAGTTAAAAGGGGATCAACTCCATTTTGATCCAAGGGCTCGTGTTGTTTCATGGTTGCGAACCAACCAAAGGATATGCTTCGTGAAATAGCAAAAGGAAGAGAAGGTTCATCCAGGTGTAATGTTAGATGGTGACGTGTCGATTGACACGTGGTCTTAGAAGAAATTCAGGGCCCGCCAAGGTGTAACCAGTGGTCATAAGGGAATGACACGTGGCCAATTTTGAACTAAACTCAAAGAGTTTTCCAAAGTTAATGGTTGACTGCCAAGTGGTGTTCGGTAACCAATGAAAGAGTGGCGTAAGTGAAGCAAGCATAAAGGTATCCCTTAAAGGATGGTTGTCTCCAATTTGATTCAATGCTTCACGTTGTTTCATGGTCCAAAGTTCAAAGCGGTTTAACCTATGCGAAATAATGAAAGACCGTTAGCCGTCAAGATAGTGGCGCGGTTAATGAAGAAGTTGACGGTACCAGTAAGAGTTAAATGCGGAGTAGTTAAAGTTCCATCCAATGCCTGGTGCAGCTTCATGAAAGAAAAGTGCTCGGAGGATAAAGCTCGCGAAATGGTGAAGAGGAGGTGGGGCTTGGTGCTAAGGCAAAGTTGTTAAGTCAGTGTAAAGATTGATCAAGTCTCTTTTCATCGGATGGTTGGCGTGATTTCATTTGACAAAATTGCTCGAAGGTTATGCTCTGTGAAACAGTGAAAGAATGAAAAGGAAAATATGCGGGCATGTTGTGACCCGTTGGAGAGAAAATTTCAAATTCTCTCATGAATTCAATTCTAAAGGGACGATCGTAGCATGCGGTATCAATGTCGCAGTTAAGAGCCTGAGTACAATATATGATCTCGTATCAATTGAGTGAGAATTTCATTCTAAAGAATTGTTGCAGAGAAAGCAGTTGCAGAGCTATTTTCTTCAAATACAGAGCAAATTCATTCAGTTGCAGAGTGGATTCCTTCAAGCTAAAAATAGGTTTTCTTGTACTCTTGTTTGGCAATTTCTTAGCTGTATGTTTTAATTGAGGTTTTGATTTGTCATAGAACCAGTTGGGGGTAATAGTTAAATTGCCTGCATATTTTAAAGATGGCACCTAAGAGGGAATTCTTAGGAAAAGTTAATTACCACGAAAGGGCCATTTGTGATGATTTTCTTGAACAGTTGACGTTGTCAACTAATCTGGCATCAAAGATGAAAGAACTAGTGCCAAGAGATCCTCACTGAAAATAGGAGAGGGGTTATATGATAAGGGTAACTATTTGAGAGACCCACGGGTTGGGTTGTCTAGGTTGGGGTTGTTCAAAGTTGGATTTGGCATGAGAAATTCCCCAGCCCCAATGAACAGCATCTGGGATTTAGATGTGGGAAAATTGGTAGTGCCAGGAGTATTTATGGACATGGATCTCCTGACTTAGATTGCACATAATTATGATCCAGTCACAAGGAGCATTAGGGATATAAATGGGAAAGCCCTCATTGAATTAAATATTGAGGAATATAGAAGTGCTTTTTGGCTTAATGAGTTTACTAATTTTCTAGAACCTATCAATTTCAAATCACTAGCTCAAGTATACAATGCGTAGAGGAACCACCTTAGAAATGGGCCTCTTAAAGAATTCTTTGTGAAGATAGGTGGGTTGACAGTTGTAGGACCCAACACTGAAGAACCTTTCTCATTGAATCTGTTCACCCTAAGGGCTCAGGGATTGTATTGGTCACTTTGCCAGATTTTAGGAGAGGATGCTGAGGCAAATATACCCACCCATTACATGTTAATGATTGCTCAGATTTTGAATCCTTCTCTTGCAATAACCTTTGATTATTCTTCCTTCATCACTGATGCTATCCATGAAGGATTGATAGGAATAAAGAATGGGAAAGTGGATAGGCCTTTTGGATGGTATTCCCTCCTCATGCATCTATTTTTATTCAAGGGCGGTGATTATTTTGCAAATGGAATGGATCTTGTAAAAGAGAAAGATGGAAAAAAGATGCCAGTGCAATTATAGAGTACAGTGTTGTCATGGGACAAAAATGATGATAGCTTCTTAATATTTGATAAATGTTTTGCATCAAAGATTAGAAATCTCCTCTGTTCATAAAACCCAAGAGTCCCTAAGGTTCTTTTGGAATTTATTAGACCAAAAGAATTTGTAGAAAATATGACAATTGTCCATAATTGGGGTGATATTTACTTATACCCTATCTCCATAGTTTTCAGAGTACTTGGTTTCAGAGGCACTCCATTTTTATTGCCCTATCAGGTCCCTCTTAAAGTGGGAATTGTAGAAGTCCTCAGACAAATTGGTAGTGTGCAAGAGGCAGAGCTAACAGGCAGGGGTAAAGGGACTATTTTCCCTACAATTACTATAGCCCACCAATTTGTAATAACTAAGGGAGGTTGAAACTATTTTGAGGATTTTCTTAAACCTTATCATTTGTCAACTGCAGTATCCAGGTGTGCCGATCCTAAAGATTTCTTCAATGGCATGTTTAGAAAAAGGGTAGTATGCAGAGGTAGACCCCATCAATTCCAATTTCTTGAAGACCTCATTAGAAATGAGTTTGATCTAGATGAGCAGGAGTTGAGGAAGGAAAAGTGGGTGGCTTATAAAAAGGCCTTAGACTTTGTACATAAATTTGATACCAGATATGACCCATTGTCTAGCTTTCACCCTTTTGAGGAAAAAAAAAAGTTCCTAATTCTTTGTTTCAAGGATATAATGCAGACTTTAAAAGAAAAGAGGGAGGTTGTAATTAAAAAAAACCTTGAAAAGGCAAGAATGGTTCTCAGTAGATCTGCATCCACTAGAGCAATCCCTCCTGGCGACTACATGTTGCACAAGAAGTCTACTTACAGTGTGTTAATGCCTACAATAGGGGAGCCCTCTACCTCTAAAGGAAAGAGGAAGATACAAGATGTCATTGACATCCAAGATAGCCCAAAGAAGCAGAAAGTGGGAAAAGAAATACAATTTGATACACCTTTGTATTCTCCATCTCAATCCCCTATTCACATAGGAGATGAACAGGCAGAAACTGAACAACTGATACAGTTAGGCAGTCTGGGAGAAATAGCTTACACATATGATGAAGTAGAAGAGGGAATGCTAGAAGAGCCCCTTGCTGCTGAGATGAACATCACTACCAATGAGTTCAAGGGCTAGGAGTGGGATCCTAAGATCAAGCAGGCCAGTGATGACTTATTGGCTGACAACAATTTTGTTACATCAGGAGCATTCATGCAATTTGTATGGAAGCAGAACATTGATAAATACAATGCAAGATGTGAAAAGAGAAAAGCTGAGCAGCCTCATAGAGATCCAGCTATGGTTGAGGAGGAAATAAACCAAGAAATGATGGATGAGTTTAAGACCATCACTCTTGAGCAAGGAAGAGATATGGTGGCACAAGCTGGAGTACTCATTCTCCCTAAGTGGGACATAGTAGATGCCTTGGTATTGGAGGCAGTGAGAAAAGAAACCAAACCCATGGAGGGAGTCACTTTTAGCAAAGACAATGTTGCATTGGTCATGTGGTCCCTCAAAAGAGACGAAAATAGGAGAAATAAGGACACCCCAGGGTCAAGTTACCTTGGTGGAATGATAGTAAAAAGAGTGCAAAACACAGGGGTGGTGGAAGCTGCTAGCACTATGCTAGAAACTTCAAAGTTTAGTGTTGCAGTAGCAGAAACAGAAGCTAAGGAAAAAGAAGACCTCCAAGTCAAGTTGGAGACAATTTTGAAGGCTTACAACAGTGCTAAGGAAGAGGTAAGGCGTAAAGATAGCATCATTGCTAAGCTGCAAAGCCAGTTGACAGGACAGTACCATCAAGGTGAGTTTACAATGCTGATGATCTCCTCTTCTCGTGCAAGACCTCCACCTACCAGCCCCATTATTGAGTTCCCACCATCTCCAACACCTTCCAGTTCTCAAATGATCGAGATTAGTCCCCAAGAATTGGATAATTTAAAATAGGCTCAGGCCTTGTATGCAAAGAAGTATGAAGAAATAGTAAGGGCTACAATTTCAAGTTTTGCAGACACCATGGGGGCCTCACTATTGTATAACAACTTAAGCAAGATTTTAGATATGTGGAATGAGCTTAATGGAGATAAGGCTATTTTGATGCCTATTTGTGACAAGTGGAAGCCTAGAGAGCAGGATTTGGAGCTTATTTATGTATCTTATGATGAAGCATGGGCTAATCCTATCATCAAATCCACTTGTGACACCACAAAGGATCTAATAAAATTAGCAGAAGGGATAGACAATGCTGACAGGAAGATCAAATTGTACAAAAAGGAGTACACTGATCAGGTTTTTGAATTGATTCCAGAAGTTTTTGTAGGCCCAAATCAATTGAAGGACAAACAAGTGTGGCTTAAGGAATTAGAGGCCAAATTGTTAGCCAGAATAAAAGGAATTGTTGACTTAGATGATGCTTCCTTTTTTGTTGTAACAATTCAGGAGATAGAGAGAATCAAATCTCATTATGGTTTTCTCAATTCAGAGGTTAACAAGATGAGAATTCATGGAAAAGGTTAACCAAGGCAAAGGAAAAAGTGATTAACTTCGCGTCGCCAGCTAATGATGTTTACAATGAATGGACAAGAAAATATGCCATCCAGGATGTAGAGCAGTTAGAAAGCGCTCCTAAATAGTTAGAAGAGGTTGCAACCGAACAACAAGTAGAAGAAGCTGTGGAGGTCAAAAAGGACTTGTAACCATATTTGTAAAAGATTTTGTAACTTCTTCTAGAGAAGAAATGATTGTAACAAATTCTCCTAGGAAAGTCCAAAGCTATGTGCATCCATATTGTTATAAATGGATACCAGGACTAGTAGAAAAATGATCGCAAAGAATTGTAAGAAAACGCTGCAGAAATTTATCTGAGCTTTTCCAAGTTTTAATGGAGAATATTCAAAGGTTTCTTGTAATACTTTCTTGAATAAAATATCAATATACAGACCATTGGTTTTGAGTAAAAACTTTGTGTTGTCTTCATATGTGTTTGCATGTGTTTACTGTTTCACTCTAAATAATCTAGGGTTATTTTGTTTGAATAGGGGTTGTAAGGCAACTTTCAGTAGGTGTGTTTCTTAGCTTTTCTCTTCAGGAGGGGAATTAAATGTGCGGGGATCACTTCTACCAATAAATTCCTTGTGAGATGTTTTGAATCTTGATGAGCATAGTTTAATTTGGTATGCATAAATTCTTATATGTGTCAGGCATATAGAGGGATCTACAGAAGCTGAACTAATGGGATATGTATAGATATTTGATTATGGGAGTATTGTTTGAGCTTAGATGACTATGTAACCTTGGATAAGGCATTGGTATATGTCGAGGTTGTCTATTACATGTTTTTTAGGTCAAATATTGAATATGAGTACAATTTTCATTCCTTCATTTCAGTAAGTTTTAAGGTGATTAAATCCACTAGTTTTCTGGACTGGTTTGCTGTGGATTTATCTTTTAAAAGTGTGAATTTAGTTCACAAAGGTATACCCGCTTGGACTCTGAGTAGGTCCGAAGTGTAGAAGGTTAAATCAAACCTTGTCATATGTTGCCCTAAGAGTTTCCTTCTCTTTAATATCTCTTCTACATAGAGTTTATCATATTATTATAAGGATGTTGAAGTGAATCAGATTTTGAAGACAACCTACATAAGAGAAAATTTGCACTAGCACCCTACATTGATGATTCAGATGTTAAGTATGAAGAAAAATCTGACAATGGATCAGTGGAAGAAGCACTAAGAAATAATCCCAACCAGTATGTGCAAAAGAACCATCTGAAAGAAAAGATCATAGGAGATAAAAATGAAGGTGTGCAGACCAGAAGGAGACAAGCCCAGAACAATGAGTAGATAAATTTCTGCCTCATGACATAACTTGAGCCCAAAACTTTTGATGAAGATAGAAAAACTGAGAAGTGGGTAGATTCCATGGATGAAGAGATGAAACAAATTGAGAAAAATCAAACTTGGGAACTTGTTCCTAGACCAGAAGACAAGAATGTCATAGGTACCAAGTGGGTCTACCAGAATAAGATGAATGAAGAAGGCAAGATAATCTGACATAAAGCAAGGTTAGTTTAAAAAGGGTATGCTCAAGTGGACAGTATTGACTTTGAAGAAACGTTTGCATCGGTTCCTAGGTTAGAAGCAATAAGGATGTTTTTACCTTTCTCTGCCTATAAAGGATACAAGGTTTACCAAATGGATGTCAAATCTATATTTTTGAGTGGTAATGTTGAAGAAGAGGTGTATATGGAACAACCAGAAGGATATCTATTACATAATGATGAGAGTTTTGTATGTCGGTTGAAGAAAGCCTTGTATGGTTTGAAGTAGGCACCCAGAGCATGGTATTCCCAGTTAGACAAATACTTGAAAGAGCAAGGATTCCAGAAAGGGAATGTTGACAACAACTTTACATATCAAGGTAAATAGAGATCATATGATTATAGTTGTTGTATATGTGGATGACATTATCTTTGGTGGAGACAAGGATATCATGTGCAAAGAATTTGCAGATTAGATGAAGACAAAATTTGAGATGTCCATGCTGGGTGAGTTGTCCTATTTTCTTGGTTTGCAGATATGACAATAGGAGAAAGGAATTTTCATCTCACAAACCAAGTATGTTAAAGACATGTTGAAAAAGTTTCAAATGGAGGACAACAAACCGATAAGTACTCCCATGGTTACCAGTTGTAAATTGAGCAAACTAGATGAGTCACTGGAAGTAGAGAAGACATTGTATAGGTCTATGATTGGTAGTCTATTATATCTAACAACATCTAGACAAGATATTGTACAAGCAGTTTGAATGGTTGCAAGATTCCAAGCTACTCCTAAATAGTCTCACTTAAATGCAGTTAGGAGAATCTGCAGGTACCTGCAAGGTACAATCAGTTATGGCCTATGGTATCCAAAGAAAGGAGACTTCACTTTGTAGGCTTATACTGATGCAGATTGGGCAGGATGTATTGATGACCAAAAGAGTACAAGTGGAGGTTGTTTCTACTTAGGAGACCGGTTAGTATCTGTGTGGGGGAAAAAGTGACACTAAGCAAACATGCCCTAATCTCACTTTCAATAACACACTTCTGGAATACGAAAGAGCCTAGAGGTATCACACAATTGGCTACTTCTTTTTGTGGAAGAGAGAGCCACGAGCTACCTATTAGGATTTCTATTCCTTCGTTGCCAATGATAGATAGAATGATGCAAGTTCAATTCTTAACCCCAAAGTGCAAGTATGAACTAATAACAAGATTGCAGAATTGAGATTAAACAATGGAAAGCAATAAACACAAGGATAAGACAAGAATGCAGATGTGTACCTAGGGTTAAAATCTGAGTGAAAATGTTTGGGACGGGGGCGTGGGCGCCACTGTCCTAATACTGCCCCTGAAACTGCTCCTGAAACTGCTGTTCTGCAACCTGAAAAGCTATCTAAAACTTGTTGTTTGACAGAAGGACCAGGGCACCCAGCGCCCCTGTCCCAGGGACCAGGGCGCCCAGTGCCCCTGTCCTGGCAGGACCAGGGCACCCCACGCCCCTGTCCTAGCTTTCTGGGCTGGAATTTGGTGTGAAGTTCAGTTTCCATCTGCTTCCACCGGATCTGCAATTTGCGGTGTCGTCTGAATCTCGAAACCTGCACTTATATCTGAAAAGGTATGGTGGGCGGCTATATAGGGTTTTGCCTTAGTCAAACCCCTTCTTTGGTGATTTCCACCTCCACGAATAGCCAAGTTGTATAGTAAAAGTTGTGTGTGCAGACCTTGTGTGTGTGCAAGGTCCTAAAATGAAAGTAAGCAAACTAGAGCAACCTAGAAAGTAAACCCTAATTGCTTGTAAATGATAATGTAAATGCTCCAAATCAAGATGTAAAGAGATCTAAAGCATGAATACAATTGACATAATGAGGCTTATGCAAAGACATGAAAACAACATGAAATCATACCCAACCCCAAAGGAGGGGTACAAGCCAATCTTCAGTCGGTGATCCCTTATTGCTCTTCAATGTCTTCAAAGCCCTAAATGGATGAATGAATTTGATAGATGCTTGATGGATGGATGTTGAATGTTGTTGAAGTCTTCCAAGATCTTCTCTTTCGCTGCATAGAAGGTCCTTGAAACCAAAATTCGGATCCTTTCAAATGAAGAAAGAGAGCTCTTATAAATGAAACCCTAGGTCTTAATTTCAACTTTTGGCCGACCTAGAGATTGAATCTCCCACCAATTTCTTGGGGTTAAGCTTTATTTTATGATTGGATCGCGCTCCTAAAATTTTGAGAAAAATGTCCGGGACCATGTGCACGTCGGGCGCCATGGTCCCGACAACTTTTCACCAAATTTTCAGGGCCGTCGGATATGATGATTTTAGAGCGAATCCCGAAGTTACAGGTGATTTCGAGATGTTTTGACCCCCGAAATCAAGCCCCCAAGTTCAAAATAGGACCTAATTAGGGTTTTTGATTAAATGATGTATTGGAAGAATAAAATGAAAGGGGCACACTTTAATGAAAAGGGCCCAACTTTATGATATGCAAGATGATAAAATAGAACCTTAGACCTAATTAATTTAATTAATTAAGTGCTAAAGGGGAAATGCAATGCAAAATGCAAGATGCGCCAAGGGGGGTGCTAAACTAGGTGTGAAATTGTACCACCCTAGCAAGTGCGTACAATTTACGACGCTACATTTAGCCCCCACTTTAGCAGTCATATGAACACTACGTGCATATGCAAGCTAAAGTACATAAAAGTAAACATTATTTGAAAAAAGGATATATCCATAAGTTCGTCGAATGAAGCCCCCAGCGGTATTTGCAGTACACAGTTAGGAACCACACCCTACAAAACACACGTTAGATCACAAAATCACCTAATGCTTACTAAGGAAGGTGATGAAAATTCGAGAGTAGCTATATGCTCCCCCCTATTTCGGCTTGCTAATTTTAGTGAGTTGAAACAGGGTATCATGTTTACCACTTCGAATTGTTATAGAATATTGATGACCAATGCTCACAAGAAGATTTGATAAGATATCAAAAACTAATGGAGAATCATTTGGTAAGAAAGAGGACTAAATCTCAATTCCAACACAACAAAGAGTGTGAGGATTTGAGAGTTCTCTAACACAAGATGAAGGATGTGAATGGAAACAAAATGCAAAGAGAAGAAAAGAAAGGAAAAAAGCATGAATACACACATTGGTGATCCATGAGAAGAATAATGAGAGAAAACATGGACTTCTCGCCCCTAGATCTTGTCTAGGTGATCCATGGGAAAAAGGACATGGAAAACTAGCCCCTAGAGTCTGTCTAGGTGATCCATGTAAGGGAGGAGAATGAGAAAGTCTAGCCTTATGCCGCTAGTTCCACTCAACCTCATGCATGTGTGTATAAGTGAGGTTAGAAGCACCCCATAGGAGTCTATGCCCGAGTATGCTACAACTTGTATATGTATAGTACAAAAGCGTGACATCTCGCTCTAAGAGTTTGTGCTCTGGTTCCGAGAATAATCACCTTGCATAAAAGAAAAATGGAGACATCTCGCTCTAAGAGTCTGTGCTCTGGTTCCGAGAATGACCCATTGCTCAAAAAGTGTAATGTTTATGTCATAAGTAAAGTAGAACAAGGATACCTACCTTCATCACAAAAGAAGATACCCCAAAAATGGAACAATGTCATAGATCCAAGCAAGAGAGTTTTGCACTCTTTAAGCATGGATAAGATAGTTGAAAAAGGGATATCTTGTACTATGTGTAAAGGAGATCCTTAGAGGAGAAGAGATCTTTGTACAAAAGACACCTATCCTCGAGAGGAATTGTCTTAGACAAATATAACATCTTCTAGAATAAGACAAAGAAGAGAATAAGAATGCAATACTTCCTTCTTTTGTGAGGTGAAAGTGATTCTTAATGAAGGATGACGCTCTTTTAAACCCAATTGGGAGAGTGAATTCATTATGGATGTATTTTACCAAGTGCAAAAGAGGTTGTAGTCAAGGACTTACACCTCTTGTAAGAGAGAATCCTTGAACAAACAACAACAAATGCATACAAGGAATAACATCAAGTAATAAAGTTCACACCATCCACGAAATAGGAAAAAGTGGATCCTTAGATAAAAATAAGGAAAGATCATTGCCTCCCAAGGATAAGGAAAATGAGAAGGACTTACACAATCTTCTAGGGAGAGATTTAGACATAAGCAAAATGTACTACATTCTCACATGAGTTCATGCAAGCAAGACATTAGTGTATGTAAAATGCTCCTCACAAGAAGTGGGTAGGATAAGAAAGAGAATACACATCTTCTCTCATATCTAAGAAAAGAGGATTCTAAAGAAAAGATGATCAATATTTCCACACTATTACCCCAAACGGAAATTTTAACCATAAAAAGAAGAGATGTATGAAATCACTCTTGTCCCCATAGGAACAAGAGATAACATAGAAAATTAGGCTATTATGTTGCTTCAAAAATATGATTGCACTTGAAATTGTACCATCATGAATGACAATGAGCCCCTAGTAAATGAGCTACCAATGTCACATAATGATGAGCAACATAATAGCCATTAATGTTATTTAAAGACATGATAGATTGGATGAGGTATTTGAATATGGCATGCTAAATGCTCAACTATAAGTGAGATCAAAAACATGTATAAAGTGATAAAAATTGAAGAAGAAAAGTCACAAGAAATCTTAGAAGAGGGATGAGTGTAATTTATTAGAGCCTTATCCCTGGAGGAAAGGAATTTATGATGAATAGGAGATAAAGATTCATAATTGGATTTAGAAATTTGAGGGGAGTCATAAAGAGATTTGTTCATCGCCAAGATTTCCTTATGAGGGGAATGAGAGTTGATAGAAGTAGGAGATGATTTAGTTGAAGTGAGATCATCATCACTACTAAATATAGCATTCACATTGAGAGATGGTCTTTTAGATGCTTTGGTGGGCTTAGAAAGATTATATCCAAGTCCAAATGAATATTCATGCATGTTATGTTCTAAAGGAACTTTAATTCCTTGTTCATTTGCGCCACAACCATTTCCACTATAGCCAGTCTTAGCCAAAATGTGAAAACCACGACCATAACGATTGGCCATTTTAGAAAGAAAAGGTGGTTTTTCATAAGACAAAGAATAAAATTCTTCAGAATTAGAGGTGTGAGGAGAAGAAGTTTGAGAAGCAGCCACAAAATTATTGCTCATAGGTTCAGGTAAGACTGATTGATCTCTAGTTTCTTCCTTCTTTTTAACTTTAAGCTCTCTAGGAGGAACCCTATACTCACCTACAAAGGTGGGATTGAAATCAAGAGATCCCCAATCATCTTCTGCAAGAACCTTCTCAGGATCAAAAGCCTTTTCATGTGTAGATTCAAGTTGAGAAGAATCTTCTTCAGGAACTTCAGACTCATCCAAAGAATTTTGATTATCAGAGGGTGATGATTCATTCGTAGGTATCTTGTTTAACGAGTCATCACTAGAAGAGGAAGGCTTAGAAGAACTCCCTTTGGAAGTAGATGTTTGCAAACAAGCTTGAAGATTAGTATCACCTATCAAGGTATATGTCTTATTATTATAAATAAATTTAACTTGTCTATGCAATGTAGAGGGGACAACTTGCATACTGTGAATCCAAGGTCTCCCTAATAAAAAGTTGTATGTTAGATTTCTCGACATAACATGGATAGGAGTAGGCAAAGTAACAGGTCCCACTGTGATGGGTAAGGTGATAATACCTAATGAAGACTTAGCCACATTATCAAAGCCTCGAATGGGATGAGAGTCAGGCTCAATAAGGGATGTATCCACATTCATCTTATGCAATAGATTAATGCTACACACATTAAGGCCAGAACCATTATCTACCAATGTTCATCTTATAGCAGTTCCATTCATGATAACCACAATCATCAAGGGATCATATTGATGTTGAATTTCACTAGTAGGCAACTCATCTTGAGTAAACACAATTTGAGCTTTAGGATTCATCATAGAGTTAACCAAAGACACTATATTACTAGATGTATTAGGTGGAGGAACATTCAAATCTTTCAAGGCATCTTGTAACATTCCATGATGAGCGGAAGAAGTTTGGATCAAATCCCAAAGGGATATCTTAGCAGGGGTAGCTTTAAGTTGTTCAATAAGATCATATTCCTTACCAAGAACTTGTGAAATATGAGGAGCTTGAGGAAGAATAGGTTGGGAAGGAGGAAGTGAAGTTGGGATAACTGGAGGAGGATTAGGTTGCCTATTATTTCTAGTATTATAAGTATGGGCAACCGCATGATAACTCTCTCTAGTCAGTTGCTTAGCATACTCATAAGGGCTCTTAGTAGAATAACCTCCTTGAACAGTAATAATAGGTTTTTTAGGAGTGCAAAAAGAATCATTAGCATAACCACCTTGAACCACTAAGATAGGCTTATTTAAAGGTTGAGAATTTTGAGAAGGACAAGCACCTTGGATAGTGAAGAGAGGTTTGTTAGGTGTTTCATTCACATGTATCAAATTGATTGAGGATGGTTTAGAGGAATGAACAGAAGTGTTGGAAGAAATATTAATAGTCCTCTCTTGCACTAAAATCTTATCACGGATTAAATCAATTTTAGGAGAGAGACAAGGGGTAGGCATTGATATTCTAGTAGGAAGAGTAACGTCATATCATCCTCTATCATCAAAGGATCTACATGGGGAATAAACTCTCTAGGAGAAGGATCAACATTACTGTCTAAAGTCTCACTTTTGAGAGGGAGATCTTTGAAAGAGATGTTAACCATCTTTCTTTGAACTAGGGTTTCCTTATGAGTAGAACCAAGTTGAGGAGAGGGAGATGCCTTATTTTTAGAGGGAGAATAATTGAGATTCAAGGAAGGTGAGAAACTATCAAGGGAGTTTTCAATCTTGATTTCATCCCCTTTGGCTAGGGTTCTCTCATGGGATAGAGAATAATCTACACCTTCTTCTAATGGTTCATCCCAAATAGTGAAGTTGTTGAAAGGAATGTGTTGGGAATGATTAAAATTGAGTCAAAGTTTAGAGGCCCAATCCAAAAATTTGCTCTGGATACCTAAATGAGTCAGTTTGAAGGGCCTAGTTTGCAAGAGGGTAAAATGGGGCCAGTTGATTTTTAGAGGGTAAGGATCGGGATTCATGTCCCACACCTTTCATTTGGCCTATTCAGTGATGAGCAACTTTCAGAATTCAGTTTGGAGAAGTTTATCAAGTACCCATTTCGAGGGGCGAGCTGAAAGTGCATTCTAGGCACAAGTGCAAATTTTATTGAGTAGCCTACTTTGAGCGATTACATCTTTTTCCCTATTGATCGTCATGGAGAAATTCAAAATGGATTCAATTGTATGCATAAAAGTGAGTTACCCTGCAAAATTTCAAGTCTTGACGAATCCGTTTGCTCCGTTTTCATAGCCAAATCCGTTTGTAGTTTGTGATGTTTGCACAAGTGTAAAAATGTTCTGGTGAGCGTCATGTCAGAATGTTTGTTCCGGGCTAATGTTGGTATAAATGGTGAGCTACATTTCAAATTTCAAGGCTCTACCAATCCGTTTGATCGGTTTTCAAAAGAGCTCATTTTGCCATCAAATTCAGTTATCCGCACTCCCAGTGTTAGATCAGTTAATGTAGCCATTTTGGTGAGCGCACCGTTTGCATCCTGTCAGTCTGGTGATCAAACTGAGAATTCAAAGATTTAATATGTACTTAAAGGTACCTATGTTCCGAATTTGAGGGCCTACGGAGGTCGTTTGGTATTTTTAAGAAAGGCATCATGTGTTGCCAGAACATTGACTTCATCAGGTCCGCAGTGTCGACAAAGCCAGTTGGCCGTTTTCGGAAATTAATATCTATTAGCTCAGGACTCATCTTGAGAAACCGTTTGGTAGATGTCATCCTTGTATATCAAAGTACATGCCTGTCAGATGGCGAGCTCCAGAAAGGTGTTTTGACAGGTTTGAAAATTACGTCATCGCGATTAAATGCAAAAATTGTGGCGTAATTGCCTGAAGGATGTAAAATGCAATTTTATGATCCGAAAATGGTGCCGATCGATTCCAGAGGTATGTTTGAGGTCCGTGAAGATATTTCAGAGGCCAGTAGCTTGAAAACGAAAATTTTTTTAGTCGGACCCACTTTGGGTCTCGACCTGGCTCATGCCCGTGCATTAAATTTTATTGTGAAATGTTCTTATTTCATGGTGAGTAATGCATATCAATACTAGCTCAAATGCATATTGGCAAATTGGTTTATTAAGAGATGATTTCGTTTCATTATGTGGGCATATAACTGAGAAGTTTTTATGGAACTTTATGTTATTCCTTTGGCTGGCAATAAAAACTTCAAAATTTGAATTACAAGGTGTAGTTCCAAATTCCAGAACTCTATTAATGTCCTCCTTGCTATGTGCGAGGAACATGGAGGTTGAAAAGACATTAGAATGTCCTCAACAAATGCAAATGGGCATCCCACACTCCACGTGATTTTGCCAAGCATCCTCCCATGCTCATGTGGTGATGGAGAGGGGGCAGCAGAAGGTGTTGGGCATGAAGTTAAAGAAAGGGGCAGCAAACAAAATCCCCATGGTCTCCCCATTCCCTCTTTGCTGTTGCTTGGCCCATTAGAGTTTGTAGACTGCAGTGAGCAGCATGTATAAACCTTCAAGCAAAGTGTAAGCAACATTAAAATGTTTCAAATAAGTAAACTACAGCAGTCCTCCCTCATGTGCTCTCCCTTTGGTAGCATCTACAACATCAGCAAATGAATAATAGTGAGGGCAGCGTTGAGGTTTTGGGGAACCAAACAAATGCAAATTAATTACTAGCATCCTCTCCTCCCTCATGGTGTTGCAAAGGCATTGAAGTAATAGCAAGTGTAATGCCATCCCCAGCAAACGTTTTCAAGAAAATGAAATTTGGCAATTATAAAACCATATTTCTCCTCCCACGTGATGGCGGGAGAAGGGCAGCAGTAGCTCAAATCAAATGCACATTGGATGATGTAAAGCCATCTTCCCAAAATCCATGTGATGGGTGAGTTGTTGAAGCATAATGTAATTTTGAAGAAGTTTACACAACAAATGAAATCAGTTCCTCCCTGCTGGACATGATTGCTGGAGGGCATTGAAATGTTTGTTTTTTTTAAATAAAGGCAATTGGCTGGTATGAAGCCATCCCCCCCTTGCTAACATGGTGAAACAAACAATATGCAGCAGGCTTCGCGTGGTATGAGGAAGAGGTAAATATAAAAACTTGCAAGAAAGGGAAAAACGCCATTGAAGACCAAGAAAACCTTCAAAATGCAGTCCCAGGCTTAATGTTTTAATCCCACATTGGCTGGGAAGTGGGATATTTTAATATTTATAAGCAAAAACGCACTATACTATAATGTCTAAGCCATAAAGGCTTTTGACACAAGGTGCCCATGGGCGCCCAAAGTGGGTCCACGTGCGAGCACGCTTCCCGAGGTGATGGAGGAGTTGATTGGACGAAGACCAAGTGGACCCCACGCAGGCACGCTTCTCGAGGCAAACAGGTGAAATTTTGCAGACGAAGGTCGGGTTAACGAGCGAGCAAGTTCGAGAGAGATCAATGGTGCGCGCTATTTCGCGAAGGGAAGATGCACGTCGTTTAAACCCCGCGAAATAGCGACAGTGAACGAGAGCCGTCCACGTGTCGTGATAGGTGGCAGTCCAGCAGGCGGGTCCCGGTGAGGTGGCACACAGTTGGCGCACAGGTGGCGGTCCAGTGGCGATGACGTGGCGGCCAAGTGGCAGTGACGAAGCAGATGACGTGGCAATGATGAGGTGTCATCCCAAGTGGCATCCGGTCAACCCCATCGACCAATCAGAGGCCGCCATGTGGCAAGGCGTCAGAGCACAAATGGAGGCAAAAAATCAAATTTAAAATGATTAAATAATATAGTTCAAACTATATTGAAATTCGAAATATTTAAATGATGGATCCATGATGAGAATTAATTCGCCCAGGGTCCAATTTTTGGCGAAAGTATAAAGTGTTATATGTTTTCGGAAAGCTCTTGGAGTGAGAAATCCAATTATGAAGCTAATTTTGACAAATGTGAGATATTTTAGAAGCAGTTTCCACGGGAACAGAATTCAGTTAGAGAGGAGACACTTGGCAATTCAGTTGTAGATTTGATTTTCTTCTCTCCTCTTTTTATTCCGAATTCTTCTCAGTTGTAAGGGTTCCAGAAATTTGGAAAATGCTCCAGATTTGATGGCTTCCATTTTCTGAAGATCTTGACCCAAGTTTGTAAATGCTTCTGTTTGGTTTCAAGGTATAGAGATTGCAGTGCACTGTTGTAAATATGGTTTTAATTGCAGGTCTTACTTGTGTCAGGCATGAGTAATTTCCCACAAGATTGTCTCTGTGATATGTTTTTTCATTATTATGAATTCAATCCTCAAGGAGGATGAAATTTGTCATCTCAAGGAGATTGTATGATTGTTTGTAGGCATTCTTCAATGAAGAGTTTAAATTCTATAGTCAGTCATAAATAATGAAATATGTATCCAGATCTGATGAATTTGTGAATGAATCAAATATTGCATTAATATAAGGTATTGATGTATGAATATCTTGTTTAAGGAAAACAAACTTGCATCTATGATTCATATTTGTAGTTCTGTGAGTGACTCTGCTGCCTAATGAATAAGGCACTGGTCTTTGACAGATTTGGGGATGGTTTCAGATCAACATTTTAAAAGACAAATCTATTTCCCTTTATGTTTAGGGGTGTGTGTTCCATTCTTTCCAAGCTCTGTTTCATCCTATTGTTTGTACAGATCTAGCCAATCTGTAATGTTTCCTAACCTATTGAGCTTGTGAAATGATCTATCTGCTTAATGTTGATGCAGTTATGTGTCTGTAATTGTTGTATTTAGTGCATCAAAAGGGTGTCCCCCCCTAGGTCTAGCAGAACCTGAAGTGCAGGAGGATCAATTAGGGTCCTATGTTATGTTGTCCAAACCCTGATGTGTTTTGTAGACTGAAATTGGCCATTTCATAGAAAGATTTGCAGGTGCTCTTGGGTTATCACTTTTGGTGAACAACAAAAATGGCGACTCTGCTGGGGATGTAACGGTGTTTTATAATTGCATTATTCAGTAAGGTTGAGAAAAGTTCTAGTAACCTTGTTGATTGCAGTTAAACCCATGAGTCTAGCTAAAATTCATTTGGGGAAGAGTCTTAGAAGTGTACAAATTTGAAAGTTATTTTCAGATTTGGAAGTGTTTACCCTGGAAATTCTTGTTGCTAAGACATTTGAAAATATTGTGTGACTCTGTTGTGTGGTGAGACCCAGAAATCTGAAAGTGTTCAGAGTGAAGATCAGTGGTTAAGTTTTATTCCTTTTCAGGGAGGTGGCGACTCTGTAAGAACGAACCGAAGATTTGGAGGAGTTCTTCAAATTTTCAGTCAGAGGTGAAGTGAACAGCAACAACAAATTTATCAGGTATTCCCCAAGGTTTTTATGAAATTATATGTTCCTTATAAGGTGAATCAGTCACCATAGAAAGGAAAAGAAATTTGCAGTATGCATACTTCATGTTTTTGAAACAAATTTCAGTTATATGATCAAAGAAGTATGTAGTTCTGAAATTAGTGACTGCAAGGTTTTTGAAAAGAAAAAAAATAGTAAGGTGCATGGTCATGATAATGGTTCAATGATTGTTATAAAACCTGATGGATCCTGATGTAGTTCTTAGATCCGTGAATCCTTTGTCAAATTTGAAAGAGATCAATATAGAAATTGAAAAATGTCTTCAAATGATCCAAGAAAGATTTGTCTGGTTGTTAAAAGGGAAAGTAGGGCTAAGAAGTAAAGGAGAATCATCATATGTCTTCTATGAAAGATTTTTAGCTGCATTGAATGAGCTTTCAACTGATAATAGACCCCCTGAGTCTATTTTAATTGAGATATTCTTAGAGCTTTATGAGCCTAACTCAGTTAATTGGTCCACTGCCTTCAGAGAAGAATGTGTTGAATCTATTAAAAAATGGATAGATATGGTTGAAAGTAACCGATCTGAAAATATACACAAGATTAAAAATAATGAAGGAGATGAATCTGTGAGTGGATATGCCTCCTATGATGCTGAAGATGATTCTTATTCTCAGCATGACAGTTTAGATGTGTATTCAGAGCAAGAAGAAATTTATGAGAAAATAAGTAATTGTTCGAGTATTCATGAGCCCGTTGAGGTTTCAGATTTTAATGATATGGGTCACCTTGTTGTTAAGTTCAATCCACAAAATGTTTGCAACCCTAGTTATGAAACTATGTTGCAACATATAGAAACACTTTATGAGCAGCATGATAAAGGTTATGATGCAGATGTGAGTTGTTGTAATGATGAAACAAATGTGCATAGAGACATGAGCACTGCTGATTTAATACCTTTATCAGATTGGGACAATGTTTACAGCTCAGAGGATGAAGCCAAGAAAAATGGAAATGAAGAAGGTTCACTAAGTAGTGAACAAATTTCAGAGCTCTTAGCTGCTGATTTTCAGAGGTATGCATCCAAAAATGTGCCCAATCTCTCACGCCCAACCAGTACTTGTTTAGATATTGATGATGTTTTTGAGGGTGTGAAGTATGATACATATGCTATTGATTCTTTCCCTATTTTTGATTTGAGTGATGGACAAGATGAAGATGCATATATGCTTGATAGGTGTGATAATGTAGATTCATATGTTGATATGAACTCAGATTTTGGTATGCATTGTGTGGATCTTGCTGTTAAAAAGAATGACAAATTTGAAGTAGTTTTCTCAGATTTACAAGCGGGAAATGAACCATTGACAAGTGACAATCATGTATTTTCATGTGTGCAAAGTGCTGATAGGAATTGTGATCAGCAAGACGAATTGCAGTCATGTTATGAGGAAGTTTTCCTCTCTAGTTTGCAAGCCATCATTGTGGAAGAGTGTTCATCATTTGAGCAAACTAGTAATATAGATGTGCCTGATGTTTTCAACTTTCAAAATGAGTTAGACTACTTTTGATTTCAGTTGGGAAAGAATGGTAAAGAGTATGGCACTCTTATGTCACCTAGTGATCGGTCCTTTCAGCATGTGTTTGATTTTCAGAGATATCATGATTATGAACATGTTGTTGATTATGTTTTATGTGATCAGTTGATTAGAAGTGGAAGTGTTTTTGATCAGGCAGATTGGAATGATGATCTCAACTTACCTCCGGTTTGTGGAAAAGAGAATCATGTTTTTGACAGAGGTAGGAAGTGATTTCAATTTTGATGGCCCGGGGCCATTTATAAGTTGTATATTTTGTACAGTCGCTTTGCTTTTAGTCGTGTGGTTTTCAATAAAGTGCCCTGCTGTTTGGGTAGAATAAGGATGCCCTGTTTTTGAAATGAGATGAGAAGAGAAGAATTGAGAGAAGAATGACCCGTCTTTTGGGTGGTCTGCTTAACCAAAGATATCTGGATTCTTGTGTTGATCTCGCAATCAACCATCCCCAGTCAGAGCCACTGTTGGGACTGATTAAAATTGAGTCAAAGTTTAGAGGCCCAATCCAAAAATTTGCTCTGGATACCTAAATGAGTCAGTTTGAAGGGCCTAGTTTGCAAGAGGGTAAAATGGGGCCAGTTGATTTTTAGAGGGTAAGGATCGGGATTCATGTCCCACACCTTTCATTTGGCCTATTCAGTGATGAGCAACTTTCAGAATTCAGTTTGGAGAAGTTTATCAAGTACCCATTTCGAGGGGCGAGCTGAAAGTGCATTCTAGGCACAAGTGCAAATTTTATTGAGTAGCCTACTTTGAGCGATTACATCTTTTTCCCTATTGATCGTCATGGAGAAATTCAAAATGGATTCAATTGTATGCATAAAAGTGAGTTACCCTGCAAAATTTCAAGTCTTGACGAATCCGTTTGCTCCGTTTTCATAGCCAAATCCGTTTGTAGTTTGTGATGTTTGCACAAGTGTAAAAATGTTCTGGTGAGCGTCATGTCAGAATGTTTGTTCCGGGCTAATGTTGGTATAAATGGTGAGCTACATTTCAAATTTCAAGGCTCTACCAATCCGTTTGATCGGTTTTCAAAAGAGCTCATTTTGCCATCAAATTCAGTTATCCGCACTCCCAGTGTTAGATCAGTTAATGTAGCCATTTTGGTGAGCGCACCGTTTGCATCCTGTCAGTTTGGTGATCAAACTGAGAATTCAAAGATTTAATATGTACTTAAAGGTACCTATGTTCCGAATTTGAGGGCCTACGGAGGTCGTTTGGTATTTTTAAGAAAGGCATCATGTGTTGCCAGAACATTGACTTCATCAGGTCCGCAGTGTCGACAAAGCCAGTTGGCCGTTTTCGGAAATTAATATCTATTAGCTCAGGACTCATCTTGAGAAACCGTTTGGTAGATGTCATCCTTGTATATCAAAGTACATGCCTGTCAGATGGCGAGCTCCAGAAAGGTGTTTTGACAGGTTTGAAAATTACGTCATCGCGATTAAATGCAAAAATTGTGGCGTAATTGCCTGAAGGATGTAAAATGCAATTTTATGATCCGAAAATGGTGCCGATCGATTCCAGAGGTATGTTTGAGGTCCGTGAAGATATTCCAGAGGCCAGTAGCTTGAAAACGAAATTTTTTTTAGTCGGACCCACTTTGGGGCTCGACCTGGCTCATGCCCGTGCATTAAATTTTATTGTGAAATGTTCTTATTTCATGGCGAGTAATGCATATCAATACTAGCTCAAATGCATATTGGCAAATTGGTTTATTAAGAGATGATTTCGTTTCATTATGTGGGCATATAACTGAGAAGTTTTTATGGAACTTTATGGTATTCCTTTGGCTGGCAATAAAAACTTCAAAATTTGAATTACAAGGCGTAGTTCCAAATTCCAGAACTCTGTTAATGTCCTCCTTGCTATGTGTGAGGAACATGGAGGTTGAAAAGACATTAGAATGTCCTCAACAAATGCAAATGGGCATCCCACACTCCACGTGATTTTGCCAAGCATCCTCCCATGCTCATGTGGTGATGGAGAGGGGGCAGCAGAAGGTGCTGGGCATGAAGTTAAAGAAAGGGGCAGCAAACAAAATCCCCATGGTCTCCCCATTCCCTCTTTGCTGTTGCTTGGCCCATTAGAGTTTGTAGACTGCAGTGAGCAGCATGTATAAACCTTCAAGCAAAGTGTAAGCAACATTAAAATGTTTCAAATAAATAAACTACAGCAGTCCTCCCTCATGTGCTCTCCCTTTGGTAGCATCTACAACATCAGCAAATGAATAATAGTGAGGGCAGCGTTGAGGTTTTGGGGAACCAAACAAATGCAAATTAATTACTAGCATCCTCTCCTCCCTCATGGTGTTGCAAAGGCATTGAAGTAATAGCAAGTGTAATGCCATCCCCAGCAAACGTTTTCAAGAAAATAAAATTTGGCAATTATAAAACCATATTTCTCCTCCCACGTGATGGCTGGAGAAGGGCAGCAGTAGCTCAAATCAAATGCACATTGGATGATGTAAAGCCATCTTCCCAAAATCCATGTGATGGGTGAGTTGTTGAAGCATAATGTAATTTTGAAGAAGTTTACACAACAAATGAAATCAGTTCCTCCCTGCTAGACATGATTGCTGGAGGGCATTGAAATGTTTTTTTTTTTGAAATAAAGGCAATTGGCTGGTATGAAGCCATTCCCCCCTTGCTAACATGGTGAAACAAACAATATGCAGCAGGCTTCGCGTGGTATGAGGAAGAGGTAAATATAAAAACTTGCAAGAAAGGGAAAAACGCCATTGAAGACCAAGAAAACCTTCAAAATGCAGTCCCAGGCTTAATGTTTTAATCCCACATTGGCTGGGAAGTGGGATATTTTAATATTTATAAGCAAAAACGCACTATACTATAATGTCTAAGCCATAAAGGCTTTTGACACAAGGTGCCCATGGGCGCCCAAAGTGGGCCCACATGCGAGCATGCTTCTCGAGGTGATGGAGGAGTTGACTGGACGAAAACCAAGTGGACCCCACGCAGGCACGCTTCTCAAGGCAAACAGGCGAAATTTTGCAGACGAAGGTCGGGTTAACGAGCGAGCAAGTTCGAGAGAGATCAATGGTGCGCGCTATTTCGCGAAGGGAAGATGCACGTCGTTTAAACCCCGCGAAATAGCGAAAGTGAACGAGAGCCGTCCACGTGTCGTGATAGGTGGTAGTCCAGCAGGCGGGTCCCGGTGAGGTGGCACACAGGTGGCGCATAGGTGGCGATCCAGTGGCGATGACGTGGCGGCCAAGTGGCAGTGACGAAGCAGATGACGTGGCAATGATGAGGTGTCATCCCAGGTGGCATCCGGTCAACCCCATCGACCAATCAGAGGCCGTCATTTTGCAAGGCGTCAGAGCACAAATGGAGGCAAAAAATCAAATTTAAAATGATTAAATAATATAGTTAAAACTATATTGAAATTCGAAATATTTAAATGATGGATCGATGATGAGAATTAATTCGCCCAGGGTCCAATTTTTGGCGAAAGTATAAAGTGTTATATGTTTTCGGAAAGCTCTCGGAGTGAGGAATCTGATTATGAAGCTAATTTTAACAAATGTGAGATATTTTAGAAGCAGTTTCCACGGGAACAGAATTCAGTTAGAGAGGAGACACTTGGCAATTCAGTTGCAGATTTGATTTTCTTCTCTCCTCTTTTTATTCCGAATTATTCTCAGTTGTAAGGGTTCCAGAAATTTGGAAAATGCTCCAGATTTGATGGCTTCCATTTTCTGAAGATCTTGACCCAAGTTTGTAAATGCTTCTGTTTGGTTTTAGGGTATAGAGATTGCAGTGCACTGTTGTAAATATGGTTTTAATTGCAGGTCTTACTTGTGTCAGACATGAGTAATTTCCCACAAGATTGTCTCTGTGATATGTTTTTTCATTATTATGAATTCAATCCTCAAGGAGGATGAAATTTGTCATCTCAAGGAGATTGTATGATTGTTTGTAGGCATTCTTCAATGAAGAGTTTAAATTCTATAGTCAGTCATAAATAATGAAATATGTATCCAGATCTAATGAATTTGTGAATGAATCAAATATTGCATTAATATAAGGTATTGATGTATGAATATCTTGTTTAAGGAAAACAAACTTGCATCTATGATTCATATTTGTAGTTCTGTGAGTGACTCTGCTGCCTAATGAATAAGGCACTGGTCTTTGACAGATTTGGGGATGGTTTCAGATCAACATTTTAAAAGACAAATCTATTTCCCTTTATGTTTAGGGGTGTGTGTTCCATTCTTTCCAAGCTCTGTTTCATCCTATTGTTTGTATAGATCTAGCCAATCTGTAATGTTTCCTAACCTATTGAGCTTGTGAAATGATCTATCTGCTTAATGTTGATGCAGTTATGTGTCTGTAATTGTTGTATTTAGTGCATCAAAAGGGTGTCCCCCCCTAGGTCTAGCAGAACCTGAAGTGCAGGAGGATCAATTAGGGTCCTATGTTATGTTGTCCAAACCCTGATGTGTTTTGTAGACTGAAATTGGCCATTTCATAGAAAGATTTGCAGGTGCTCTTGGGTTATCACTTTTGGTGAACAACAGAATGCTTGAAGTATTGTCAATTTCGGGAGAGGAGATAACATTGTTTATTAATTCCTCATCCTTTGGAGGGAGAGCATCAATAGATGTGTTAAACTCATCCTCTTTCCTCAAAATATGTTCAATATGATCTTTAGGGGAGAGAGAATTAAGGAAATTTCTTATTATTTCATCTTCTTTCTCTAAGGGATGCTTATGAGTAAAACAAACTTTAGGAGAAGGGTAAGCATTCATCATTAATTCATCATCTCTAGTGGGAATTTTGTTGGAAAAGGAAATGCCATCACTAGGAAATGTAGGGATAATGTCATCTTCTTGCACAAAAGGATCCTCATGAAGGGAGTGTTTTTTAGGAGGAACATGAACATATTTCTCCAAAGATTCATGCTTAGGAAGGAGATCTTTGAAAGAAGTGTTCATAACCTCTTGTTGCACTAACATGCCCCCATTGGAAGGACCAATTTTAGGAGAAAATAAGTCAATGTCCATCAATACCTTTTCACTTAGAGAGGCATCATGTAGGGAAGATGAAGTAACATTAAGAAAGGTGTTTATGATATCATTCTCTTCCTCTAGGATAGCTAAATAGGAAGGGCACATTTTAGGAGAATTGTCAAGATCACTCTTAAAGTCTTCATCCTTAGAGCATGGGAGAGTCTCAAAGGGATTGGAAGCAACTCTTTTAGGCACTAAAATTTTGTTATAGATGGGGGAAGGTTCTTTAGGAGAAGGAAAAATTGAAACAAGGGAAGCTAACCCATTATCACATCTATGAAATGAATGCATCATGACAACAATTTTCCTCTTTCAAATGATAACACATGCAAAATAGAAGGAAATGTTTAATTTTAACCAATGCAAGCACTTAGAATGTAGATTTAGAAAATGAAATTTATGATTCAAATGAGTTCCTAAATCAGATTTGAAATTATTGATCCCAATTAAGCTATCCACAAGTTCAACTTTGAATTGAAAAAAATTAGGGTTTTAGCAAAAATTTCCTCTAAATTTTTGAATTTTGCAAGAAATTAAAACTTGTAAATACAAATTTGAATTTGAAATAGCATAAACACTCAAATTTGAAAACATAAATCAAAATTAGAGAAGATTGGAGTTTCACGTCGGGTTCACCAAAAATGTGTGGGGGAAAAAGTGACACTAAGCAAACATGCCCTAATCTCACTTTCAATCACACACTTGTGGAATACGAAAGAGCCTAGAGGTATCACACAATTGGCTACTTCTTTTTGAGGAAGAGAGAGCCACAGACTACCTATTAGGATTTCTATTCCTTTGTTGCAAATGATAGATAGAATGATGCAAGTTCAATTCTTAACCCCAAAGTGCAAGTATGAACTAATAACAAGATTGCAGAATTGAGATTAAACAATGGAAAGCTATAAACACAAGGATAAGACAAGAATGAAGATGCGTACCTAGGGTTCAAATCTGAGTGAAAATGTTCAAATGGGGGTGTGGGCGCCACTGTCCTGATACTGCCCCTGAAACTGCTCTTGAAACTGCTGTTCTGCAACCTGAAAAGCTGTCTGAAACTTGTTGTCTGACAGAAGGACCAGGGCGCCCAGCGCCCCTATCCCAGGGACCAAGGCGCCCAATGCCCCTGTCCTGGCAGGACCAGGGTACCCCACGCCCCTGTCCTAGCTTTCTGGGCTGGAATTTGGTGTGAAGTTCAGTTTCCGTCTGCTTCCGTCGGATCTGCAATTTGCGGTGTCGTCCGAATCCTGAAACCTGCACTTATATCTGAAAAGGTATGGTGGGCGGCTATATAGGGTTTTTCCTTAGTCAAACCCCCGCTTTGGTGATTTCCACCTCCACGAATAGCCAAGTTGTATAGTAAAAGTTGTGTGTGCAGACCTTGTGTGTGTGCAAGGTCCTAAAATGAAAGTAAGCAAACTAGAGAAACCTAGAAAGTAAACCCTAATTGCTTGTAAATGATAATGTAAATGCTCCAAATCAAGATGTAAAGAGATCTAAAGCATGAATACAATTGACGTAATGAGGCTTATGCAAAGACATGAAAACAACATGAAATCATACCCAACCCCAAGGGAGGGGTACAAGTCAATCTTCAGTCGGTGATCCCTTATTGCTCTTCAATGTCTTCAAAGCCCTAAATGGATGAATGAATTTGATAGATGCTTGATGGATGGATGTTGAATGTTGTTGAAGTCTCCCAAGATCTGCTCTTTCGCTGCATAGAAGGTCCTTGAAACGAAAATTCGGATCCTTTCAAATGAAGAAAGAGAGCTCTTATATATGAAACCCTAGGTCTTAATTTCAACTTTTGGCCGACCTAGAGATTGAATCTCCTGCCAATTTCTTGGGGTTAAGCTTTATTTTATGATTGGATCGTGCTCCTAAAATTTTGAGAAAAATGTTCGGGACCATGTGCATGCCGGGCACCATGGTCCTGACAACTTTTCACCAAATTTTTAGGGCCGTCGGATATGATGATTTTAGAGCGAATCCCAAAGTTACAGGTGATTTCAAGATGTTTTGACCCCCAAAATCAAGCCCCCAAGTTCAAAATAGGACCTAATTAGGGTTTTTGATTAAATGATGTATTGGAAGAATAAAATGAAAGGGGCACACTTTAATGAAAAGGGCCCAACTTTATGATATACGAGATGATAAAATAGAACCTTAGACCTAATTAATTTAATTAATTAAGTGCTAAAGGGGAAATGCAATGCAAAATGCAAGATGCGCCAAGGCGGGTGCTAAACTAGGTGTGAAATTGTACCACCCTAGCAAGTGCGTACAATTTACGATGCTACAGTATCATGGCACAATAAGAAGCAAGATTCAGTGTCACTATCTACTGTTGAGGCCGAGTATAGAGCAACTTCTACCTGTTGTTCATAGGTATTGCAAATGAAGCATACACTAAAGGACATACATGTGGAGATACCAAAAACTATTCCAATCTGATGTGATAACTCAAGTGCAATCAACATCTCCAAGAATCCAAAAATGCACTCAAGAACAAAACAAATTTCAACCAAGTATCACTTCTTGAGGGAGAAGTTAGTAGACAAGGAGGTCATAGTAGAGTATGTTCCAACCAATGAGAATATTGCTAACATATTTACCAAGCCACTTCCTTTTGGCACATTTGAGTACTTGAGACAAAAGATGGGAGTTGTCCCACCATCCAACAACACCTAAATGTGTAGGGAGATGTATGGTTCAGGGGGAGTCAACAATTGTTATTATCTTATTAATCTTGAATCATGAAGCATGGACACAGGGGGAGAATGTGGCCTACTGGTTGAAGGCATGAGTTGTAATAAGGTTGGAGAGAAATCGGTACAAAAAGGTTGGAGTCTAATAGTATGATTGGTGTCAGACTAAGGTTCCCTTTTCCATTTTTGTTAAAGGGGGAGAGAAACCAGATAGAAAGTGTTGACATAATTGCCAAAGGGGGAGATTGTTGGTATTGAGTTGTCATTGATGTCAACCGGTATGAAGAAGATTGAACACGCATAAAGAAGAGAAGTATGTTTTGATTTGATAGATGATATCATCGGTATGAGATGAGATGTAGGAGTGTGTTGGCACGCTTGAGTAATAACCAGTAAGGCATAAACTGGTATAAAGGTTGGTTTTTTGTTTGTGATGAAGAGGCAGAATGTTAGATGAATCACAACAACACCCGGTGAGCAGAATAGAAAGAATGACATAAAGACATATTGAAAGGAAAGATGAATTGTCAGGAATTGTGTTGCCAGTAAGAGTGATTATTTAGTGTGTTGGACATACCAAAAATGGTTTGTAATGGTAGGGATGTTCTAGTTTGAACCGACTTTTTGTTGATGAGTTGAATGTATGCTGATGTGTGCCCCGTAGAGCTAAGGTGGAAAACATGCAGAGATTGGTGAACTGTTCATCAAAACGGTTGTCTGTGTAGTAGGTGGTCATTAAATGATAAAACCACAAACCACGGGTTGATATCTGACTAATGTGACTCAAGGAAGAATGGACGATAGAGAATGATTAGACATTTGAGGGATTGTGTTTGAAGCATGAAATATGATTGCAAATTGACCTCAAGAATGAAAAACTAGATCATAAATGTGTCAACAGATTTCAAGGCCAGAAAATAGGGTTAGGTTTGATATATTTGGCAAACATGCTTTGGACAGATGAAAAATGCATGATGATTTATCTCCCCAAAGAAGGTGAGCGATCCAAGGCAGATCGAATCAGATTGGGTACAAATTTGTTTGGAGGGAAACCCTAACTATCCTAAGTTTGGATTAGTTTTTGGCGAGAAGCCTCAAGTTTAAAATATGTTGACCTAAGGCTGATGTGTTATGATGCTGGAGAGTGAAAGGGTGTGAGAAAATGTTGTTTGAGTGAAAGATAGGAAAAAATTAAAGTGTCTGTATACTGGTAAGAAGGAACAAGTAAAACAGTGAAAAGGACAAACTGACAAAGGAAGGATAGAACACAAAGGGGTCAAAACTGGCAGAGGCTGAACCTGGAAAAGTGTGGTCAAGTTTGAATTGAATCTAGCTTTCAGAGGGCGAGAATTTTTTAGCAGAGTAAGAATATGTATAAAGGCATTGTTCCAGTGTGTGTGGAGTTTTCATAGACTGGTAAGATTGAAACCAGTAGTGCAGAGTATTGAAGGGTTGCAAAACTTCATTTGCAACAGAGAATTTATTTATGTATTTGAATTTTCATATTGTCTTCACTAAGTATGTGCTTAGTGCAGGGGTTGTAGCTCCTTTAGGTTGTAGCCTATAAATTGTTCAGGGGTTGGTGCTCCTTTGAGTTGGTGCTCATAAATCCAGGGTTAGTGCTCCTTGGTTTGGTGCCCTAAAATTGTAATCAGATCATTTTTCATTGTAAGGCTGGATTGGAGTAGAAGATCTCTAGCAGCTATTCTCACTGAGTTTTTTCCCACATTGGGTTTTCCTCATATATCTAGCATTATGTGATGCATTCTTATGTTTGTGTTATATTGATGTTATAGAAAATCCTTTCACACACTTAGTTTGCATTGTTTGGTTTACTGGTCAGCACTTTGTTTGTTTTATATTGTACCGGTATATCCCTAATTAGGAAAGAAGTGTTTAAATCACTGATTCACCCCCCTCTTAGTGATCCATTGTGTCCAACATGGATATAATATTATTTTTTCAAGATGATGGGTGTGAGATCAAAAAAAGGTCTAGAACTGTGATTGCAATAGGAAAGAGGATAGATGGAAATATTTAGATCAGTTGAGGATAGCTAGCAAATATTGCCTAATGGCATAGATCAATGAGAGTTGGTTATGGCATCAGAGGATGTGTCACATTAATTTTGATAATCTAGTGAGGCTTAGTTCAATTGATGCTTTGAGATATTTGCCAAATATTACAAAGCCTGCTAATGCTATCTACGAAGAATGTCAGGCTATAAAATAAAGAGGGAGAACTTCCAAAGTTAAGGAACAATCTTCTACTAGACTGTTGGAGTTAGTGCACACTGATCTTCTATTGGTTAGAGTGTGGGACTGCTTTCACTAGTAGATTTTCTTCTTTCACTAGTAGATTTCACTCCAACTGCCTGATTCGATCACCATTACTCCAAACTTGATGTGTAAGCCAATTTTGGATGCCACCCATGCCTCTTTATTATAGAATGAAGACTTTTTTTCTTGCATATGCCATCTTAGATGCATCATTCCCAGAGATCCTCCCTTTGCGTAAGGATTTTTTGCCTCTTCCTAGGTGTGGAGGACAATTTTGGCAGAGAATGTAATGCATGCCACCAGACCATTCGATCTTATTTTCCCCATCTCTTATATTTTGTATCCTAACCCTGTGTGGGTTAGGGTTTCTTAACTATAAACATCTAAGTTATGCTTGAACTATAAAAGAAAATATGTAACATTTATACAACATCTTCTTTCTTTCTTTTCCAAAAAACTATGTTTCTCTGCACTAGTAAATTTTTCGTTGCCTCTACATAAATAGAACTAGCTTGTTTTGCCTCCTTTCAGTTCTCATAATCTATGTAATTATTTTACCTCATTATTTAAATGCATTACCTTTTTTTTTCTTGAGTATAAGTGATTGTGTTGATCCCTTGTCGATGTCATCTGTGAGCTAGATTAGTTCCTCCTACTGTCTTACAAATTCCAACCTTCACTCATGCTTAAGGGAGATAATTAGGATAGAAATATGTGCATATTTTAGGTATTTTCTATTGATGTTGTGTGCAGTCATAGGTAGGAAGATCATAGTTTTATTTTGGGTGCAAACCACTTTTCCCTTCTTTCAACAACCCTTTCCTCTTTCTCTTGTTTCCTTGTCAAATCAGTACATTAGACTTCCATTTGTTGGGTTGGTCCAAGACTTTGCATCAGATTGAAAGGAATTTGACCTTCTTCATAGATTCAACCTCACAACAATGCAAGGTCTCACACTTGAGAGGTTGATTCCATATTTCACAAGGTTGATGACTGATGCAGAGCCTAGTGAGGGTTGAGAGTGACAAGACAAATTTTGGGCCTAACTTCCCAAACCTATTTAGATTCACTTGGATCAGATTACTAATAAACCACAAAACTCTCACAAGGCTCTAAATATTAGTGACAATATACAAGGTGTGAGGGACAACTCTACAAGCAATGCCAAGTCCATTTTCCCTAGGCTTCAATGTGTAATCATGAGGAAAACTTGAATATGGTGAAAATTATCTTAGGAAACAATCCAAGCAACCTTAAGAAATGTAAGAAATGAAATTTGTAGACCCCAAACAAGTTTGATTTTGTCACAACCACCAATGTAGGGTTTGACACCCTATGGGATACTTCTAGGCCTATTAGCCTTCAACATAGGGCAACACCAAACCACACAACCACAAGATGCTTGAGCCTGAATTTTATGCATTAAATGTGATGTCTCAACAAGACCTAAAACATAGTACAAACTTAGACCTTGACACTTTATACAAACCCCACAAACCCCTAAAGTGTAGATTTTACCTACTAGACCTAGAGCTCCAATTAGGTCACTTTTACAAGTCAAGTACCCTTAAAATGAATCAAAACAATACACCACCACTTTTAACACCTCCTAAAATCTCCCAAAAAACCAAATCCACAATAATTTGGGGTCCAAATGCCTCCAATTCTGCCCAGTACACAAAAGTGCAGTCAAATATAACCTATCACATAGAGATGCCAAGTTAAAATTGCTTAGAACTCTCTCCTCCTTCTATGACCACTCTTGCAACCATAGTAATTTTAAATTAAACACACAGGCCTAACATTCCCCCAAGTTTCATGAATTTTGGACAGGGGAATGCCAAGTTATTGCATTTTTTGTTCAAAACCCTAGGTAAGAGGGTTTTGTGGACCCGATTTGACAAAAAATAGATGGATCTTGCTCAAATCTTCACCAAATATTATCAAACTAGATGGAAATGAAAGATAACTCACTATAATAACATTCCATGGCCTTCCTTTTCAATTACCAATCCGTAGAAAAGAATACCAAGAACTGAAACATGGGTTTTGGCAGCAAATATCAGGAAAACCATGAAGTTTCTTATTACCAATCACCAAAAACAATACATCAACCTTTTCATCAGTTTGAGTGAGGCTTAAATAGACCAAATACCTTAGACCAACTAACCATAACTACCATTTGAACCATATGGCCAATGGAAACCACTTTGTTGCAAAAGTTGTCAACAAAATTGCAACAATTGTCATTCAATGGTTTGCAACTTTGACAACTTGACACTCTAACCTATAAAACTCACCTAGACACATCAAAATCATTAAAAATAGGACAAATATGGATCAATATGTCAAATACATTGATCTCACCCATTTTGACACACTTGGGTGACCATTGACAGCTAATGGACCAAATAGGTCTTGATAGGCTACATATCATCAAATGGCATAAATGCCTTACAAAGTTTGAAAAAAAATCATGAAATGGTCCAATTTACCTTATTACATAATAAGGAACATACAAAACTCAGAAACCAGAAAAACTGAGATCCCCTTGAGCCACTAGGTGCTCCTGCACCAATGACGAAGGTTTCTTGGATCATCAAGGGTGCAAACTTTTGTGACAATAGTTTTTGGCATGCCCGGTGGGACTATCTTAAAGAATTCAAAAAAAATTTGGTCCCATTTCAAGCCACTAACCATACCACATTTTTTGGCATGCTCGGTGGGACAGACTGAACTAGTTCTAGTTCAGGATTTCTTATCTTTTGTTGATAGTTGGTGCGTTATCAATAAAATCAGTCTTCAGAGGAAACATCCTACATACCTGACGACTCTACAAAGAAGAAAATCTACTAGTAAAAGAAGTCCAACACTCTAACAAACAGAAGATCTCATGTGTTCTTTAGTCTCAAGCCTTTGGAGGCAACATCATCTTTAAAGCACTTTGTGACTCTGCAAATTTTTTGATTGGGTAGACTTGTTTGCCTTTTAAGGTTTTTTTATATAGAAAATCCCTTCTTTTGATGCTTCAACATGAGCTCCTACCATGGGTGTAATTTCTATGCACCCCCATTCTATGGAAATGCAAACCAATTATCTCTCTTTTATTAGTATGAACAGACTAGGACTACTCCTAGTTTTAGCCCAAATAATGACTTTGCTCCAGTAGCATGTGGGTATTCTCTTAATGCTTACCGCATGCCCACCCCTACTCTACCTTCTTATCAACCCATTCCACCTCAAAAGAGTGAGGTGAACCTTCTTGTAGAATCCAATATTACCAAAATGACAAACATGATGCAGGATTACAAATGGCAGCTTGATGAAATCACACACTAGCTCTAGAATCAACAATAGGAGGAGGTATATCAGGCACAAAAACAACAATTTGAGGGCTAACATCATCAATGGGCTCCTAAGGCTTATCATTATCAATAGGAGGCTTTCTATTAGCAACAACAAGAATTTGAAGCCCAACAACAACATGAGGCCTTCCTTACAAAGCAACTTTCTTCTGCTAGGAGGGAAGAGATCAAACAACTGGAGGTGCTAGAACTGAAAATCATGTAGGTAGAGGCCTCTACCCCTCCTCCCCCTAAGAGAATATTTCCAAGATTTAGGTAGGAAATACCTCTCAAGCCTCTTGAGGAGCTTGTCCTTGAACAATTGCATCCTTATGAGGGGCCCATCTGTGAGTAGGAACTTTCTTGTCAAGATCAGCTTCAACAATAGGAGTGGGAGGCAAAGAAGCTTCATCTTTTGGCTCTCTCTTCTTGTCCTAAAGAGATCCCCCTTTTCAAGGATGAACCTATTGTTTGGAGAGCAGATGGAGGGTGTCTTCTTCCCTATTTTGATGAATAACTTGTTGATGGAGAAAGTAGCATGGAGGGTCTATAATTGGGAAAGGGGAGGAAAGGATTGGGCAGTTGGAAGTTATACTGAACAGGCCCATGGAGAGAAAATTATAGGTGCTGCAGGTGGATATTGAGAATGATCAGTTGCAGCATGTAATGCCCTACCCTAGTTGGCCTTATAAAACCTGTTTGACCTTGGTTGACTTCCTATGTGGCATTCTTGAATGGTGGATTTACCATTATGTAATGTTGTAGATTAGACTATATGAATATTGTGCGTACCTATTATTGTGCTTTTGCATTGATTCTTGTGTAAATGTAATTGTTCCTTAATTCTTGTTATAAATCTTGAGCTAACGCCTTCATTGAATATGTATATATGTGTATACTTGCGTGACTCATGGTTGCAGGAGACTGCAGGTACTATACTGCCTAGGTGCGAGGTTCATCTCCTTATGGATTCTGTAATGCCCCGCTAGGAAACCCCTAAGGGTTTAAGTTAAAAACACTCAATTAGAGTGTAAATATATATTTTTTTTAAATAATAATTAAGAGCGTTAATGAAACGTTACAATATTAAGATATTTTGAAGTTATCTCAAAGTTATCTCTAACTAGATAACACAACGGAAGGCTAAAAGAAGGCTAAAAGATCCTAAGAGGTTTCCCAACACGATTACATAACCTTACACCTAACTCAACTTGCGTCATTAGATCCATTAAACTGGATATTTTAATTACGAGATAATGCATAGATCTTGATTATATATGTGTTCAATGGTTGGACATCTTATAATTTTAGGAAGCGTTCATTTACTTTGGGAGGTTAGGAGGCCATTGAGAGGTCATTTATTCATAGCACTTTAATTCATAATTACATTAAGAGGCCTCCAAAAAGGTTCATGCGCTTAATATAATGAAGTTCATTCATTGGGTTTAGGGTATCCATTCACAATCGATTTCATCCTTTAATATTAAAAGTATGGTTAATCAGACAAGGTTCATTCATTAAGGGTTAACTTGCAATTAATAGAGTGAGGTCCCTTCATTTGATTTCATGCAGAGCCAACTAATGAGTTGTAGTTCTTATATGAAAGATAAAATGTGAGTAGCCATAGAATTCATTTGAAGTTTTGATAATGCAAATAAACGGACTAATTTCATTAAGGTGGATATGCATTAGGACACACGAGAGCATCCTTTAAATTAAAATATCGTTAGCTAGATGACATTCATCATTACAAGATTAGAATAATAAGATCATAGTGACGTTCTTCTATTAGGATTAAAATACAATTATCTTATTGCATATCTCTTTTTTTTTTGTTAAATGAAGTTAATAGGAGGGAGATACTTTTACTAAGATTTAATGTATAAACAACAAATCAATTATTTCCCATTTTAGATCAATTTTAGCAATCATGGGGGATTCCTTTTATAAGGATTAAAATATGGATATCTAGTTGAGTCCACACAATTATCAAATTAATCTGGTGAGGATTATTGGTTATAATTATGACATAAATAACTAAATATATTCATCCAATTTAGTGGAATATAATTAACATGGCGTAGCTCATTTAAGAAGATAAAAGTAATTACCTATATGATGATCATTCTTTAGATTCAAACTTAGAAATTATAACATTAATTCTATCTTTGTTTTCCCCTACTCATTTGTTCAATTTACATGCTTAATAACAAGTTAATCCAATGATGTAATCTAGCAAGATTCTTTCCACTATTACAACCTTTAAACTCCACTTACCTCGTGCAAGGCATGCAAAACGAGGAAGTCCACCAAATCACATGACATGAAATCCAATGAAAAGTGAGAGCCCCATGAACCACACATGCGATGCTCACCTGACCATGGCTAAGGCAAGACGAGAGTTATATGACCACCAAAACCGAATTCTAAAGATGAAGGAGGCATACTCAACCTTGCAAATCCCAAAGGAGATGAACCTTGCCTTAGGCGGTGTTGTAACTGCAATCTCCTGCACTCATGAATCACGCAAGCATACATATACATATACATATTCAATGTAGGCATTAGCTCGAGATTTATCACAAGAGTTAGGAAACAATTACATATACACAAGAATCGATGCAAAGGCACAAAAATAAGTATGCACAGTTATTTATATTATCTAAACTACACATTTCACCATGGTTAACCTACCTTTCAAGAATACCACATAGGAAGTCAATCATGGTCAAACGGGTTTTACAAGTCTAACTAGGGTATGGGCATTACATTCTCCCCCCCTAGGCTCCGACTTACTCCTGGAAGTCGCAAAGCTAAATGGAAGTCCTGTAACACTTATTAGTCCTTAAACTCAATTAACAATTATCAATTTGCACAAACAACTATTTTGCCATCATCTTAGAACATTATTCATAAATCCTCTACAAGTGTCATCATCCATTAACAAAAATGCATCTAACATCATTCACATCTTAGAACGTTCTAGAATTTACACACAATTATAGTAAAGATACGAGACTTTTCCCTTCTTATTACACCAAATTAAAGCAATTAAAATACATATAGACACAGTTATCATACTCATTTATCAAACATGACAAAAAAAAAACATGCTCTCAAGGTCAATTTCTTTCACCAATTCCTCTCTTTCACAAGATTTTATCGCATAGAACTAGCTTCACATATCAATTTTTTTTACAACCAAGTTAACTTTCGTCAAATAAGAGCAATGTAAGAACTCAATTGTTTACATTTTTTAGACATACAAGAACCTTTCCAATGACTATGCCCCATAACATAGCGACAAGTTAATACCATTTAATCCATGATTACACATAATATCCATCCACAAGACTGGTTTGCACAACACAATAGGCCACATGTGAGCATTTCTAATGCTCGGTCAAAGGTAACATATATGATCCACATCTCTATGCCTGCTCTTAGAATAAATACATGATCAACAAATGTCCAACATCTCACTCGAGGGCTTGATGGTGCTAGGGTACACCATAGCGGTGCTACCTTCCATACAAGTCCCTCATGAATATCCCTTGTTGTGTAAGGTGTTTAGCCTCCAAGAGATAGTCACCACTCATAGGTAGGTAGTGGATCCTAGCTGTTTCACAGCCTCACATACCTCCATCCTCAAGGTTCCCTGCGTCTACTTCCTCCTATACACTCATCCAAGCCCGTCTCCTACGTTCTTGGAGAGGAATTCACATTGTAACACAAGACCAGCATACGAAAACAACAAGGATAAACCGGTTTAGCCACCAAAGTACAAGAGAATAAAGATAATAATTGTCAATTCCAACAATAAAATAAGAAAATAATTTCTGGATTTGCAACATCAAATCAAGTAAGATCAAGATTGCAAGATCGTGGCTAAACTATCAAGGTCAAAGTAAAATAAATTGCTGGCCCACAAGGAAATAAATAGATAAATAAAAGAAATTCATAAGTGCACATTACATCACTACGTGACTAATAGCTAGCCACCAACGAGGAAGGAAGGAACAATCATCTAGCTATCCTAGTAGCTCATCATGTGGTGTGGCCAAGTCACACACCCGCATGGCATGGCAGTGTGCACCTCGACATCACCCTGCATCACGTCGTCACGTGGCATGGCTCTACCCTATACCTAGCGGTAGGCCGCATGGAAATGTCTACTACATCCCGCATCGTTTCTCAGCACGGCATGGCAATACTCCAAGCGGACAAAGCACGCAATGGACGTATCCCGCATGGCAGTGTACCCCGCGGATAAGGCACGCACCGGTCACACTCCGCATAGTGATGTTCCTCTCAGGATACTCGCCGTAAGCCAGAGGTATACATGGCTAAGGTCTACCCACAAGTCTACCAACACTAGTCAGTTGGCAACTTATGCAAGAAAATAACATGCCTCTCATGAAGATAAGGCAACAGATGCTCCAATAGAATCCAACAATATGCTCAAAAACTGTCATCTATATGCTCAAAATAAAGGATAGGAATAAGGCTGGCACACATGAACCTCGTAAACCAGTTCATCACAAGGGGAAGTATTGAGTACACCTATGTTATAGCTTCATTACAAAACTATATTTTTCCTCAAAATAGGGAAGCTAAAGTCGCTTCGCGTCGACATTACTCATACGCTGCTCATACTATTCAAGGAATGGTGACTTCTACTACTACCCCTTCACATACTGACTTATCAACAACCCGTGGGTTGGCACTTAGTAAGGAAACAAATAAGCAACATCACATAGATAGGTATGGTTTCCCATACTCATAAACAAACATATTCCCCATGGTTGATTACTTCACCATCCCATGGGCACACAAAACAAGTACGGGTTTTCTCACAACACACACAGAATAGTACCATTACTGGTTTAGTCACATTTACGGGGAGTACTTTACATTATGCTAACATATACTTAAGGGAAGTTTTAATTATGCCTTACGCATGAATCACCAAACAAGTTTACTCTAGATACACGTTCTGAAACTTCTCAACAACTCAATTTTACACAAAGAAATAACATCATTCTGATATCTTTCTCATTTTCCCTTAAGCATTTTCATTCACATTACTAACTATGCAATTTCCCTTTCCAAGATGAAAATTTTTTCCCTTTCATTTAGGAGCCAAGGCTAACATACAATTTCATATGCGTTGTAACAAAATTTCCTTCAAATCACTGCATTATAAATGGTTTTTCAAAAACAACAATTCCTATATTTTAAATGAGAGGAGGACGAGAGTTGGAAATTCAACTATTTCCTACGAATACAAAAGAATTTCAAGATCACCATATGCTCGGATATAAGTTTATCATTTGAGTTGCACGGTTTTCATTTTGCTATCTTTTAGGAAGGTGCCAAAACATCCTAACATGTCATTTCTAATCATTATTGTTGCGCTATAATGTTCTAGTTTTCCGATTAAGAATTCAAAACAATCAAATTTTCTTTTGTAATGCAAGCCTTCATGAGAACAATCACCATTCGTGATACGATACAATACAATAATACATCAAATCTAACATTGGAAATTTATAATACGACAAGGAGGTAAATGAAGAGCTATCTACTAGATTTTACACATTTAATGCATACAAATCAACAAATCTTTTATTTACTCTTTTCGAAACATAATAAGACAATTACCCATATCCAAAGCAAGTTAAAAGTGCGTCACTCAATAGGTCCTAAATCACACTCGTTTAATTAAGCACATAAAACAATCTTTCGAGGAGCACATTAGTTCACTCTTGAAGCTACTACAATATGTCCTCTTTTGGTATTCCTTTCACATCAAGCAATTTTTAAAAAAAAAAAATCAACTATGCGCATTTTAATGCACCTTACTTAAGATGGACTTTAAGTATATTACTCCTACCAAGCACATGGAGAGTCCTTAATGCAAACATACCATTTTCTATCATTAACCAAAAATTAACTCCCAAGTCATTCCCTTTCACAATCTAAAACACAAAAACATTATGAGGCTCACACAAGGGCTCAAGATATATCATCCTTTCTCTTGCAATAAGAAAACTTAAATAAGAGATAACCACACATATCAATTCCTTTTAATTTACTAGAGAGAGAAGACGAAGAATCGTAATCTCTAAATTTCTACATAATAAGCATTAATATTTGCCATACTAGTTTTTAAAGTGGGCAATCATTAAGATAGATCAAAACCATAAACAAGCACATTTCGTGCTTTTAGATCCCAGACATTAACAACCAACCCAGATGGATTAGTCAAAAGAGTAAAACAAAGCAAGAACGAAGGTACATACGGATCCTTTTCAAAGTAAGAGAAGTCATAGACCAAGACCTCAATAAGCAGACAAAACACCCATAATCATTCACAAAACACCCACATCAAGAAGGTGAAGCAAGGTGTGAACACACACACGTTACACACAAGTAGGTTTTGTTAAATCACACCCTCACATCAAGGTGGGCAAGCATACAACATAAGGTAGACACACACACACCAACTAAGGGCACAAGCGAAACTAGAGATCCCAGTGTTGCAACATGGGCTCTGATACCAAGTGTAATGCCCCGCCAGGAAACCCCTAAGGGTTTAAGTTAAAAACACTCAATTAGAGTGTAAATATTTTTTTTTTTTAAATAATAATTAAGAGCGTTAATGAAACGTTACAATATTAAGATAGATTGAAGTTATCTCAAAGTTATCTCTAACTAGATAACACAGTGGAAGGCTAAAAGAAGGCTAAAAGATCCTAAGAGGTTTCCCAACGCGATTACATAACCTTACACCTAACTCAACTTGCATCATTAGATCCATTAAACTGGATATTTTAATTACGAGATAATGCATAGATCTTGATTATATATGTGTTCAATGGTTGGACATCTTATAATTTTAGGAAGCGTTCATTTACTTTGGGAGGTTAGGAGGCCATTGAGAGGTCATTTATTCATAGCACTTTAATTCATAATTACATTAAGAGGCCTCCAAAAAGATTCATGCGCTTAATATAATGAAGTTCATTCATTGGGTTTAGGGTAAACATTCACAATCGATTTCATCCTTTAATATTAAAAGTATGGTTAATCAGACGAGGTTCATTCATTAAGGGTTAACTTACAATTAATAGAGTGAGGTCCCTTCATTTGATTTCATGCATAGCCAACTAATGAGTTGTAGTTCTTATATGAAAGATAAAATGTGAGTAGCCATAGAATTCATTTGAAGTTTTGATAATGCAAATAAACGGACTAATTTCATTAAGGTGGATATGCATTAGGACACACGAGAGCATCCTTTAAATTAAAATATCGTTAGCTAGATGACATTCATCATTACAAGATTAGAATAATAAGATCATAGTGATGTTCTTCTATTAGGATTAAAATACAATTATCTTATTGCATATCTCTTTTTTTTTTGTTAAATGAAGTTAATAGGAGGGAGATACTTTTACTAAGATTTAATGTATAAACAACAAATCAATTATTTCCCATTTTAGATCAATTTTAGCAATCATGGGGGATTCCTTTTATAAGGATTAAAATATGGATATCTAGTTGAGTCCACACAATTATCAAATTAATCTGGTGAGGATTATTGGTTATAATTACGACATAAATAACTAAATATATTCATCCAATTTAGTGGAATATAATTAACATGGCGTAGCTCATTTAAGAAGATAAAAGTAATTACCTATATGATGATCATTCTTTAGATTCCAACTTAGAAATTATAACATTAATTCTATCTTTGTTTTCCCCTACTCATTTGTTCAACTTACATGCTTAATAACAAGTTAATCCAATGATCTAATCTAGCAAGATTCTTTCCACTATTACAACCTTTAAACCACATTATCAAAATATTCTTCCATAATCATAATTACAATGTTTTGTGAACCTAATAACTACATTTATCAAGATAAATAATGTTATGCACTTAGATTTAAATTCATTAAATTTCCACCATATACTTATAAAAGAATACAACCATCCATGATAATTTAAAGCATAAAACAAAGTAAGCTAACAACATCGCATAACACAGATATGATCTCGGAGTTCACCCCTAAAGGGCTACATCTCCGGGTCTGCTCAACTGCAAGACCCCTTTGGTATTATATCATTAGGAATACAAAATTTATAAGTCTTTACATCGTTGCCACTTAGGCGAATACAACCAATATACAACAGCCACCTCAGACGTTAATTACATAATGATCCCTTTTGAAGCGGATCTTACCAAATACATCAAAATAAAAAGAGCAAGGGTTTCTTAACTGGTGGTATCCTAAATGGAGACTTGACCGACGTTGGTCAGACAAAAGCAATCAGATGATGGGGACCCAACATGTCTATCTAAGTCGTGCTATTATAACAGACACAACAAATTTTCCCAAAATAATAAGCCATGCTCAAGCGTTAACGGGTAATTACAACACTTTCTCAAGTTGACATAAACGTCTAATCAGATTAATTAACCCTTAGATACCCACTAATGACAAGTTGGTTTACAACAATAGTCTAGCCCCCTTTCTAACGACACAAAACAAAATTTCCCCTTTTTCTATGAAGAACAAATACATAATGAGTGAATGAAGAAAAGGAAAGAAATCATTTCCGAGCTAAATTAGCTTCTATTGCATACATTTAAGGATCAAAAACCATCACCTCCATTTAATTTACCCTTTATCATATAGTTATTTATCATTTGGGTTTAAAAATTACAATGAAGGTCATTGCTATATTAAGGCCCATAATTCTATATATATATATTTAATAATACATGCTAAATAGGTGTTACCCATATTAGCATATATTTTAAATATATACCTTTATCCCCTTTTGGTTAAACATACTTGCTAGAGTATAAACTACATCTCATTATTTTTTTAATACCAAAATATTTCTTATGATAACTTTATACTAACAAGTAAATCCCCTTTTCTTTTATTTTAAACATTATATATACTAATATAAAATCCCAACTCATTTTGAAAATACAATATATTACTTAAAACAGATTTTACACCAATAACATCTCCCCATTTTATAAAATGAAAACCCCCATTTCATGTTTAACTATACTAATAAGATTTTTTTTTTTTTAAAAAACATTTTAAAAACAAAGCAAAGGGTGGCCAAACCCTAGGCGGCGAAACCCTAGGGCGGCCGAGCCCGAGCCGAAGAGGCTGCAGCCTCCACGGAGGACGCAGGCCCCTCGGCCTCCACTTACAGTGGAGTCGGGGGTTCTGCGCCTTCCGTGGGGGTCGCAGGCCCTTCGGCTCCCCACACAGTGGCGCCGGGAGGGACTGTGGCCTCCATGGGAGACGCAGTCCCCTCGGCCCCCACTGTGTGTGGGCACCGAAAGAACTGCGAGCGGCGCGCGGGGAGGGGCGGGTTGAGCTTCGGCTCCCCCCCCGAAAACCCCAAATTTTGTATATATATATTTTTTTGTTTAATTTTTTTTTGATTCGCCTCACAGTCCGAATTTTAATCATTTAAGAATGCTTCAAAATAAAATAAAATAGGTATACAACGAAAATAACGAAATCTCCCATCATTTTATTTTTATTACAGATCCATTCTTTTTCCAGATTTTTCCAAAAATCGTCATTATGGGAAAAATATTTTCTATCAAGTTTTCAGATCACAACTCCATTAAGAACAAGGATTGATTCAAGAACAACCAAGTTTGAAAAAAAAACTGAAACTAAGCTTCAAGGAAACATTCATGGCTAATATCATTTGTTTCTTTTCTTTTCTTCAACATTTCATGGAGAACATAACAATAAACAAACGGGTAGATTGGAATCCTACCTCCAAATGCATTCCGGGGAGAGATTTCTTTGACGAAGAGCTCCACCTGCAACTTCAAGCAAGAGAACTCCATTTTCTTTCAACATTCTTTTTCCCCACCTCCATTTCCCAAAAGATCCCCCAAAAGAGAGAACCCCCAAAATGTTTTCAAAACTAGGTTAAAATGAGAACCCTAATTTTGCCCTAATTTCCAATTTCGAATTTAGGCATTTATTTTAAAAATAAAATAAATGAAAATCCAAAATGGAAACCACTATTCAATCCTTCTTATTCATTTTTCTTTTAAATTTAAAAAGCTTCCATTTCTTATTTAACTCTAATTTAAATTTCTTCATATCACTTTAGCCAACACTTTACATTTTGATTAATTTAATTTTCTAAAAACCAAACTTTTATACTATATCCACTTTACAAGTAAAAAGGAAATAATTTCTTTTAAATAATAATAATTTACCCCTTTTTTTTCCATAATGCGAAAATGGGTAATTTATTTCTATTTCTCAATTGACTTTTAAATTTTTCCTTTCCAAAACGCATAACTCATTAAATTCATTATTTTCGAATTTAACTATTAAATTGACTTGCTATAACATAGTAAAGCAACCCTTTTTTTTTAAATAAATGACTAATCTAATGCAAGAGTCTTATTTATTCTAATTTCTCAACTACAAATACGTAAATATTACAAATGCGTAAATGAGCACACTAACCCCAGTTAAATACCTTAAGCTTGCTACAATAATAATTTAAAGCAATCTCTTAAATTAATGATTAATCATATAAAGGAAGCTACCCATTTAAATTTCTAAATTACTAATGTGCACGTCTACTCATAAATTTGAATTTAATACTTAGAACAACAAACTCCACTTACCTCGTGCAAGGCACACAAAATGAGGAAGTCCACCAAATCACATGACATGAAATCCAATGAAAAGTGAGAGCCCCACGAACCACACATGCGATGCTCACCTGACCATGGCTAAGGCAAGACGAGAGTTATATGACCACCAAAACCGAATTCTAAAGATGAAGGAGGCATACTCAACCTTGCAAATCCCAAAGGAGATGAACCTTGCCTTAGGCGGTGTCGTAACTACAATCTCCTGCACTCATGAATCACGCAAGCATACATATACATATACATATTCAATGTAGGCATTAGCTCAAGATTTATCACAAGAGTTAGGAAACAATTACATATACACAAGAATCGATGCAAAGGCACAAAAATAAGTATGCACAGTTATTTATATTATCTAAACTACACATTTCACCATGGTTAACCTACCTTTCAAGAATGCCACATAGGAAGTCAATCATGGTCAAACGGGTTTTACAAGTCTAACTAGGGTATGGGCATTACAGATTCCCAGGGTGGAGTATACCTCCTTCATCCTTAGGATTTGGATTAGGTGGTCATAAAACTCTTGTCTTGCCTTAGTCATGATCAGGTGAGCGTCGTGTGTGGTTCGTAGGGTTCCTTTGTCATTTGGGTTGCGTGTCATGTGATTGGTGGACTTTCTTGGTTTGTGTGTCTTACGAGTGGTAAATGGAGTATGTTATCCTAAGTATTTAATTCCAATTAATGTGTTCATTTACGCATTAGCAGTTGAGAAATCAAAATAAATAGGTTTCTTTTAGGTGATTAATCATTAATTAAAAGGATCGCTTTATTTATGTGGTAGCGAATTTAATTTAATGGTTAGTTTTAAATAATGAATTTAATTAGTTTATGCATTCAGAAAAAAAAGGAAATATTTAAAGTTATTTGAAATATAATTAATTTAACCACTTTTGCATTTTGGAAAAGAAAGGGTAAATTTTATTATTTAAAGAAAATCATTTTTAATTTGTAAAGTTTGATATAGTGTAAAAGATTGATTTTGGAAATTAATGTAATTTAAATACTTTACCCTTGTCAATAGTTCAAAATATAAATGTTGGCTTAATTAATATTGAGAAATTAAAATTAAGATTAAAATAAGAGAAGTATATTAATTAGAAAATCAAGTTAAATCAATTTAATAGTTGAAAAGAATTATCATTTCTTTTTATTTTAAAAGGGCTTAAATTTTGAAATTAGAAATTAGGTCAAAATTGGTTCCCATTTAACCTAGGTTGAAAAATATTTTTGGGCGTTGTTGAATTTTTGGAAACAAAAAAATATGGGGATGGAGATTTGGGGATTTTGGCAAGGATGGATTTCTACAGCTGCAGGTTGGGGGCTCTTCTTCGCATCTTACTAGGAATGCTAAAGAGGTAGGATTCCAGTTTTTCCCTTTTGTTTCTTTGCTAAATCAAAATAAAAATGGTATTTGGTGGATCTTCATGAAATGCTGGTTTAAAAATATCCATGAATGCTCTTAAAATTTGAGTATTAGTTGTGAATATTGTTTGTTTTTGGGTTCAAGAATGTTTAAATGGTTTCGTGTTTGTGCAAATCTTGTTATCCGAAAGCTATTGGTTTTTTGGGAAAATCATGAACTTGCTGGAAAATTTCCCCATTTTATTGTTTTGAACATTCTGGAAAAATATATATATCTGTGACTGTGAATGAATGAGATTTGGGTTTTTGAGAAATGACATAAAATGTTGTTTTCTAATGTCGACAATATCTCCAAATTTACAAACTGGGTTTCTACGAAATGTTTTGGGTTTTTTCGTGACTTTTCACTATAACTTTTGTATAAATTTTGTAAAAATAAAGTTCTAGGTTTTTGAGAAATGACAGAAACCGTGTGGCTATTAAAACAAATTTTATTTTTTTTATTAAATTTAGATTTTGATTTAAAAAAATAAAATAAAAATAAAATGTTTTAATGTTATTAAATTTTAATTAATATATTTTATTAGTTATATATTATATATTAATTATTAATTAACGTATAGATTTAATTATATGTTAATTGTGATAATTTTTATAATAATATATATTAATAAATATATATTAATTGTTGATTCTTAATTTGGAGTATACCTTCAAATGCATAATAATTATTGTTTAGTCATTGATTTATTAATTTAGGCACCTATATATATAGAGAAGTATATGCTAATTCATACCTTTAGATCGTGTATTTGTTTAGTATATGCAAGGGAATTATATTTTTATGGGAGATTTTTGAATTAAAATATAATTATTATTCAGTGATGTTTAAAAATAATATATTATCCAAGGATATATTATTTTTGGATTTTAATGCTATAGGTCATCTGGTAAATTTAGAAGTGGAATACTAAAGTTTAGGAGTAATTGGAAAATGATGTTTTATCATTGGATCTTTCTTTTGAAAATTAAAATGAGATGCTATTAGAAATAATGGAAATTTAATAATGTACCATTGGAAAAATTAGTAAGTTAATGATATCTCATTTGATAAAATAAATGGGTTAGTTTTACTCATCCTCGGCATTGGGAAATAGACAAATGGAAATATGGCAAGTTTAATTTATTAGTATTCGCTTAGTTTAAAGTGATGGCAAGACCCCGTTATGCTTCTTTAGACTCTGTCGTCCGTCTGGTTGCTTGTGTTAGGTCGTAGTCGGTCAAGTCCCTAGTTAGGGAACCGTCAGATACGAGACCTTTGTAATTTCTTTTGATGTGTTCAGTTGGATCAGCTTCTATGAAAGAATCATTTATGTATTTATTGACCGAAGTGGTCGTTGTATAGTGGTTGTGTTCGCCTATAAGGCTAGATGTAAATGACATGAAACTTATGTAACCTTAACTATATTAATTGCCAGAGGGGTCTTACAGTTGAGCAAACCCAAAGATGTAGCCCTCTAGGGGTGAACTCCGAGATCATTTATGTGTTATGTGATGCTTTTGTCTCTCTTGTTTCATTCTTAGTGCTAGTTTGTATGGATGTATTTTGTAAGTGTATAATGGGGATTAGATGAAGTTAAATTTAGAATGTAGGTATATAGTCCCCTTGTTAAATGTGGTAATTATGATCATAAAAGATTGTAGATATGAATATGAAAATTATTTTGTTAATGTTAATGAAAAGAAGTAAGCATGGGAGGAAACTCACTAGGTTGCAATTAATGGATTAACTAGTCATAAAGCATGTAATTTGAACGTAATGAATGGATATCAATTATTGAATTAACTTGTCATAATACGTAAATTGTAATTCTAATGGATGAACTTATGTTAGTTACTCACCTTTTTATCTTAACAAATGAACATCGTCATATTAGTTAAATTTCACTAAATTGGATGAAATCCAAATAGTTATTTACGTTTTATTCTAAATAAATAATCTCCACCAAATTAGCTCCATTCTAACTATAATTGGACGAACTCAATTGGTTATCCACATTATAACCTTAAAGAATGAACTTCATCATAATAGCTATAATTGAACTAACAAAGGGGAAACTCATTTAGCTATTTATATTTCAATCTTAATAAATGAACCACATCATATTAACTCTATCTTATCTATAATGGGTGAACTCATCGAGTTAGTTATATTTTAACCCCAATGGATGATCTCCATTATGTTATTTACATATTTAATCCTTAATGACTGAATTTCATCTTATTAGCTATATTTAAACTAATTGGATGAACTCATGTGGTTATATTACATTTACACCTTAATGAATGAACCCATTAGGCTATTTACATTTTATCCTCTATAAATGTACTACGACTTATTAGTTAGTTATGTTTTAACCCTAATGGATGAACCTCATTATGTTAGTTTACATTTTAAACCCTAATAAAAGGATCTCCTCTTATTAGTCATAATTTAACTATAAAGGATGAACTCATTTGGTTGTTTACTTTTAGGCCTAAATAAATGAACCTTGATATATTGGTTACATTGTATCTAAAATGGATGGACTCGTCAAGTTAACCATACTTAAACCTTAATTGGTTAATTATTAGGTTAACTACGTTTTAACTTCATTGGGTAAAATCCCTCTTGTTAGCCACTTCTGCGATCATAATAGATGAACGCTTCATAATCTCTATAATGTTAATTCACTAAACAAATCATATCCATGTTCCAAGTAATAACAAGTAATTAAGTTATTCAGTTTAATTGGATCTAATGTCGTGAGTTGAGTTAGGTGTTAAGTTACGTAATCACGTTGGGGAAACTCCTTAGGTTCGTTTAGTCTTCCGTTGTGTTATCTATGTGTTAGATAACTCCAATGTATCTTAATGTTGTGACTTAATATTAACACTCTTATTATTATTATAAAAAAAAATATTTACACTCCATTTGAGTGTTTTAGCTTTAACCCTTCAGGGTTTCCTGGTAGGGCATTATACTTGATATCAGAGCCCATGTTGCACCACTGGGATCTCTGGTTTCGCTTGTGCCCTTAGTTGGTGTGTGTGTATCTACCTTATGTTGTAGGCTTGTCCTCCTTGTTGTGTGTGTGTGAATGAGCAAACCCTACTTGTGTGTAACGCGTGTGTTCACACCTTGTTTTCACCTTCTTGATGTGGGTGCTTGGGAGTGATTGTATGTGATTCTATTACTTATTAATGTCTTGGTCTATGACTTCTCTTATTCTGAAAGAGAATCATATGTACCTTCGTTCTTGATTTGTTTTACTCTTTTGACTAATCCATCTCGGTTGGTTGGTATTGTCTTGAATCTAAAAGTATGATATGTGCTTGTCATGGTGATGATCTATCTTAATGATAGTCCACTTGAATGACTAGTATGGCAAATATTAATTCTTATTATGTAGTAAATTGAATGATTATGACTCTTCCTCCTCTCTCTCTCTAGAGATTAAAATGTAGCTGATGTGGGTAATTATCTCTTATTTAAGTTTCTTATTGCAAGAGGAGGGATGAAATTCCTTGGGCCCTTGTGTGAGCCTTATAATGCTTATGTGTTTTTTTTAGATTGTGAAAGGGATTTGGTTTGGAAGTGAATTTTGGTTAATGATAGAAAACTATATGTTTACATTAAGGATTCTCCATGTTCTTTGTAGGAGTAATATAATAAACTCCATCTTAGGTAAGGTGCATTATTATGCGCATAGTTGATTTTGTGAAAATTGCTTGTTGTGAAAGGAATACCAAAAGAGAACATGTTCTAGTAGCTTCAAGAGTGTCTTAATGTGTTCCTCGAAAGATTGTTTTATGTGCTTATTCAAACTAGTTTGATTTAGGACCTATTTTAGTGACGCACCATTTAACTTGCTTTGGATATAGATAATTGTCTTATTGTGTTTAGAAAGAGTAAATGAAAGACTTGTTAATTTGTATGCATTAATGTGTAATATCTAGTAGATAGCTCTTAATTTACCTTCTTGTCATATTATGAATTTTCAATGTTAGATTTGATGTATTATTGTATTGTATTATGAATAGTGATTGTTCTCAAGAAGACTTGTATTACCAAAAAAATTGGTTGTCTTGAATTCTTGTCCGGAAAACTAGAACAATATATTGCAACAATAATAATTAGAAATGTCATGCTAGGTAGCCTTGGCACCCTCCTAAAAGATAGGGAAATGAAAATCATGCAACTAAAATGATAGACTTATATCTGAGCATATAGTGTGATCTTGTTGATCTTGTGTATTCGTAGGAAATAGTTGATTTTCCAACTCTCTTCCTCCTCTTGCCTAAAATATAAGGTTGTTGTTTTTGAAATGCTATTAAGAATGCAGTGATTTAAGAAGAATTTTTATAACGCATATGAAATTGTATGTTTGCTTTTGGCTTCAAATTGAAAGAGGAAATTTTTTCGCTTTGGAAAAGATAATTGCATAGTTAGTAATGTGAATGAAAGTGCTTAGTGGAATTTGAAAAAGTTATCAGAATGATGTTATTTCCTTGTGTAAATTTGAATTGTTAAGAATTTCAGAACGTGTATCTAGTGTAAGCTTTATTTAGTGATTCATGTGAAAAGCATAATTAAAACTTCCCTTAAGTAGATGATAGCGTATTGAAAAGTATTTCCTGTAAATGTGACTAAACCAGTAATGGTGCTATTCCTTGTGTGTTGTAAGAAACCCGTACTTGCTATGTGTGCCCATGGGATAGTGAAGTAATCAACCATGGGGGATATGTTTGCTTATGAGTATGGGAAACCATATTATTTATGTGATGTTGCATATTTGTTCCCTTACTAAGTGCCAACCCACGGGTTGTTGATAAGTCAGTATGTGAAGAGATAGTATTAGAAGTCACCATTCCTTGAATAGTATGAACAACATACGAGTAATGTCGACACGAAGCGACTTTATCTTCCCTATCTCGAGGAAAAATATAGTTATATAATGAAACTGTATTATAGGTGTACTCAATACTTTCCCTTATGATGAATCAATTTATGAGGTTTATGTGTGCCAGCCTAATTCCTATCCTTTATTTTGAGCATATAGATGACTGTTATTGAGCATAATGATGGATTTTATTGGAGCATCTTTTGCCTTGTCTTCATGAGAGACGTGTTATTTTTCACATGAGCTGCTAATTGACTAGTGTTGGTAGATTTGGGGGTAGATCTTAGCCATGTATACCTCTGGCTTACGGTGGGTATCCTGAGAGGAACATCGCTATACGGGGTGTGACCTGCACGTGCCTTATCCGCGAGGTACACTGCCATGTGGGATACATCCATTGCATGCCCTTTCCGCTTGGAGTATTGCCATGCCATGCTGAGAAACGATGCGGGATGTAGTAAACATTGCCATGCTGCCTACTAATAGGTATAGGGTAGAGCCATGCCATGTGACGACGTGATGCGGGGTGATGTCGAGGTGCACACTGCCATGCCATGCGGATGTGTGACTAGGTGACACCACATGATGAGCTACTGCAATAGCTAGATGATTGTTCCTTCCTTCCTCGTTGGTGGCTAGCTACTAGTCATGTAGTGATGTAATGTGCACTTATGATCTTCTTTTATTATTTATTTATTTATTTATTTCCTTGTGGGCCAGCAATTTATTTTATTTTGACCTTGAAGGTTTAGCCATGATCTTGCAATCTTCTTCTTACTTGATTTGATGTTGCAATTCCGGAATTATTTTCTTGCCTTACTCTTGGAATTGATGATTATTATGTTTATACTTCTATACTTTGGTGGCTAAACTGGTTTATCCTTATTGTTTTCGTAAGCTAGTCTTGTGTTGCAATGTGAATTCCTCTCCAAGAATGTAGGAGACGATCTTGGTTGAGTGTATACGAGGAAGTAGACGTAGGGAACCTTGAGGATGGAGGTATGTGAGGCTGTGAGACAGTTAGGATCCACTACCTACCTTTGAGTGGTGACTATCTCTTGGAGGCTAAACACCTTACGCAACAAGGGATGTTCACGAGTGTCTTGTATGGAAGGTAGCACCACCATGGTGTGCCCTAGCACCATCAAGCCCTTGAGTGAGATGTTGGATATTGATGATCATGTTATTGTTCTGAGAGCAGGCATAGAGATGTTGATCATGCACGTTATCTTTGACCGAGAATTAGACATGCTCACATGTGGCCTTTTGTGTTGTGGAAACCAGTTATGTGGATGGTTATTATGTGTAATCATGGATTAAATGGTATTAACTTGTCACTATGTTATGGGACATAGTCATTGGAAAAGTTCTTAAATGCCCAGAAAGTGTAAACAATTGAGTTATTTATGTTGCTCTTATCTACTGAAAAGTTAACTTGGTTGTAGAAATTTATATTTGAAGCTAGTCCTATGTGATAAAGTTTTGTTAAAAGAGGTATGGGCGAAAGAATTTGATCTTAATGGCATATTTTCTTGTCATATTTGATAGATGAGTATGATAACTGTGTCTATATCTTTTAATGGTTTAGTTTGGTGTATGAAAGGAAGGAAAAATTCTCGTTTCTCTACTAAGATTGTGTGTAATTTCTAGAATATTTTAACAAGTGTATGATTTTAGATGCATTTTGTTAATGGGTAATGATATTCGTAGAGGATTTATAAATAATGTTTTAAATTATTAACAAAATAGTTATTTGTGCAAATTGATAATTGTTAATTGAGTTTAAGGGCTAATACATGTTGTATGACTTTCGCTTAGCCTTGCGACTTCCAGGAGTAAGTCAAAGCCTAGGGGGGGAGAATGTAATGCCCTACCCTAGTCGGCCTTGTAAAACCCATTTGACCTTGGTTGACTTCCTATGTGGTATTCTAGAATAGTGGATTTACCGTTATGTAATGTTGTAGATTAGACTATATGAATATTGTGCATACCTATTATTGTGCTTTTGCATCGATTCTTGTGTAAATGTAATTGTTCCCTAATTCTTGTTATAAAAATCTCGAGCTAACGCCTTCATTGAATATGTATATATATGTATACTTGCGTGACTCATGGTTGCAGGAGATTGCAGGTACTATACCGCCTAGGTGCAAGGTTCATCTCCTTCAGGATTCGCAGGGTGGAGTATACCTCCTTCATCCTTAGGATTTGGATTAGGTGGTCATAAAACTCTCATCTTGCCTTAGTCATGATCAGGTGAGCATCGTGTGTGGTCCGTAGGGTTCTTTTGTCATTTGGGTTGCATGTCATGTGATTGGTGGACTTTCTTGGTTTGTGTGCCTTGCGCGTGGTAAATGAAATATGTTATCCTAAGTATTTAATTCCAATTAATGTGTTCATTTACGCATTAGTAGTTGAGAAATCAAAATAAATAGGTTTCTTTTAGGTGATTAATCATTAATTAAAAGGATCGCTTTATTTATGTGGTAGCAAATTTAATTAGTTTATGCATTTCAAAAAAAAAAGGAAATATTTAAAGTTATTTGAAATATAATTAATTTAACCACTTTTGCATTTTGGAAAAGAAAGGGTAAATTTTATTATTTAAAGAAAATCATTTTTAATTTGTAAAGTTTGATATAGTGTAAAAGATTGATTTTGGAAATTAATATAATTTAAATATTTTACCCTTGTCAATAGTTCGAAATATAAATGTTGGCTTAATTAATATTGAGAAATTAAAATAAGAGAGAAGTATATTAATTAGAAAATCAAGTTAAATCAATTTAATAGTTGAAAAGAATTATCATTTCTTTTTATTTTAAAAGGGCTTAAATTTCAAAATTAGAAATTAGGTCAAAATTGGTTCCCATTTTACCTAGGTTGAAAAATATTTTTGGGGGTTGTTGAATTTTTGGAAAAAAAATAAAATATGGGGATGGAGATTTGGGGATTTTGGCAAAGGATGGATTTCTACAGCTGCAGGTTGGGGGCTCTTCTTCGCATCTTACCAGGAATGCTAAAGAGGTAGGATCTTGGTTTTTCCCTTTTACTTCTTTGCTAAATCAAAATAAAAATGGTATTTGGTGGATCTTCATGAAATGCTGATTTAAAAATATCCATGAATGCTCTTAAAATTTGAGTATTAGTTGTGAATATTGTTTGTTTTTGGGTTCAAGAATGTTTAAATGGTTTCGTGTTTGAGAAAATCTTGTTGTTTGAAAGCTATTGGTTTTTGGGAAAATCATGAACTTGCTGGAAAATTTCCCCATTTTATTGTTTTGAACATTCTGGAAAAATATATATATCTGTGACTGTGAATGAATGAGATTTGGGTTTTTGAGAAATGACAGAAAATGTTGTTTTAGAATGTCAACAATATCTCCAAATTTACAAACTGGGTTTCTACGACAGTTTTTGGGTTTCTTTGCGACTTTGCGCTATAACTTTTGCATAAATTTCGTAAAAAGAAAGTTCTGGGTTTTTGAGAAATGATATAAACCGTGTGGCTGTTAAAACAAATTTTATTTTTTTTATTAAATTTAAATTTTGATTTAAAAATAAAAATAAAAATAAAATGTTTTAATGTTATTAAATTTTAATTAATATATTTTATTAGTTATATATTATATATTAATTATTAATTAACTTATAGATTTAATTATATGTTAATTGTGATAATTTTTATAATAATATATATTAATAAATATATATTAATTGTTGATTCCTAATTTGGAGTATACTTTCAAATGCATAATAATTATTGTTTAGTCATTGATTTATTAATTTAGGCACGTATATACCTGGAGAAGTATATGCTAATTCATACCTTTAGATCGTGTATTTGTTTAGTATATGCAAGGGAATTATATTTTTATGGGAGATTTTTGAATTAAAATATAATTATTATTTGGTGATGTTTAAAAATAATATATTATCCAAGGATATATTATTTTTGGATTTTAATGCTATAGGTCATCTAGTAAATTTAGAAGTGGAATACTAAAGTTTAGGAGTAATTGAAAAATGAAATGTTTTATCATTGGATCTTTCTTTTGAAAATTAAAATGAGATGCTATTAGAAATAACGAAAATTTAATAATGTACCATTGGAAAAATTAGTAAGTTAATGATATCTCATTTGATAAAATAAATGGGTTAGTTTTACTCATCCTCGGCATTGGGAAATAGACAAATGGAAATATGGCAAGTTTAATTTATTAGTATTCGCTTAGTTTAAAGTGATGGCAAGACCCCGTTATGCTTCTTTAGACTCTGTCGTCCGTCTGGTTGCTTGTGTTTAATCGTAGTCGGTCAAGTCCCTAGTTAGGGAACCGTCAGACAAGAGACCTTTATAATTGCCTTTGATGTGTTTAGTTGGATCAGCTTCTATGAAAGAATCATTTATGTATTTATTGATCGAAGTGGTCGTTGTATAGTGGTTGTGTTCGCCTATAAGGCAAGATGTAAATGACATGAAACTTATGTAACCTTAACTATATTAATTGCCAGAGGGGTCTTACAGTTGAGTAGACCCAGAGATGTAGCCCTCTAGGGGTGAACTCCGAGATCATTTACGTGTTATGTGATGCTTTTGTCTCTCTTGTTTCATTCTTAGTGCTAGTATGTATGGATGTATTTTCTAAGTGTGTAATGGGGATTAGATGAAGTTAAATTTAGAATGTAGGTATATAGTCCCCTTGTTAAACGTGGTAATTATGATCATAAAAGATTGTAGATATGAATATGAAAAGTATTTTGTTAATGTTAATGAAAATAAGTAAGCATGGGAGGAAACTCACTAAGTTACAATTAATGGATTAACTTGTCATTAAGCATGTAATTTGAACGTAATGAATGGATATCAATTTTGGAATTAACTTGTCATAATACCTAAATTGTAAATCTAATGGATGAACTTATGTTAGTTACTCACCTTTTTATCTTAACAAATGAACATCGTCATATTAGTTAAATTTCACTAAATTGGATGAAATCCAAATAGTTATTTACATTTTATTCTAAATAAATAATCTCCACCAAATTAGCTCCATTCTAACTATAATTGGACGAACTCAATTGGTTATCCACATTATAACCTTAATGAATGAACTTCATCATAATAGTTATAATTGAACTAACAAAGGGGAAACTCATTTAGCTATTTATATTTCAATCTTAACAAATGAACCGCATCATATTAACTCTATCTTATCTATAATATTGAGTTAGTTATATTTTAACCCCAATGGATGATCTCCATTATGTTATTTACATATTTAATCCTTAATGATTGAATTTCATCTTATTAGCTATATTTAAATTAATTGGATGAACTCATGTGGTTATATTACATTTACACCTTAATGAATGAACCCATTAGGCTATTTACATTTTATCCTTTATAAATATACTACGACTTATTAGTTAGTTATGTTTTAACCCTAATGGACGAACCTCATTATGTTAGTTTACATTTTAAACCCTAATAAAAGGATCTCCTCTTATTAGTCATAATTTAACTATAAAGGATGAACTCATTTGGTTGTTTACTTTTAAACCTAAATAAATGAACCTTGATATATTGGTTACATTGTATCTAAAATGGATGGACTCGTCAAGTTAACCATACTTAAACCTTAATGGGTTAATTATTAAGTTAACTACGTTTTAACTTCATTAGGTAAAATCCCTCTTGTTAGCCGCTTCTGTGATCATAATAGATGAATGCTTCATAATCTCTATAATGTTAATTCACTAAACAAATCATATCCATGTTCCAAGTAATAACATGTAATTAAGTTATTCAGTTTAATTGGATCTAATGTCGTGAGTTGAGTTAGGTGTTAAGTTACGTAATCACATTGGGGAAACTCCTTAGGTTCATTTAGTCTTCCGCTGTGTTATCTATGTGTTAGATAACTCCAATGTATATTAATGTTGTGACTTAATATTAACACTCTTATTATTATTATAAAAATATATATTTACACTCCATTTGAGTGTTTTAGCTTTAACCCTTCAGGGTTTCCTGGCGGGGCATTACACTTGGTATCAGAGCCCATATTGCAACACTGGGATCTCTGGTTTCGCTTGTGCCCTTAGTTGGTGTGTGTGTATCTACCTTATGTTGTAGGCTTGTCCTCCTTGTTATATATGTGTGAATGAGCAAACCCTACTTGTGTGTAACGTGTGTGTTCACACCTTGTTTTCACCTTCTTGATGTGGGTGCTTGGGAGTGATTGTAAGTGATTCAGTTACTTATTAATGTCTTGGTCTACGACTTCTCTTATTCTGAAAGAGAATCGTATGTACCTTTATTCTTGATTTGTTTTACTCTTTTGACTAATCCATCTGGGTTGGTTGGTATTGTCTTGAATCTAAAAGTACGATATGTGCTTGTCATGGTGATGATCTATCTTAATGATTGTCCACTTGAAGGACTAGTATGGCAAATATTAATGCTTATTATGTAGTAAATTGAATGATTATGACTCTTCCTCCTCTCTATCTCTAGAGATTAAAATGTAGCTGATGTGGGTAATTATCTCTTATTTAAGTTTCTTATCGCAAGAGGAAGGATGGAATTCCTTGCGCCCTTGTGTGAGCCTTATAACGCTAATGTGTTTTTTTAGATTGTGAAAGGGATTTGGTTTGGAAGTTAATTTTGGTTAATGATAGAAAAGTGTATGTTTACATTAAGGATTCTCCATGTGCTTTGTAGGAGTAATATAATAAAGTCCATCTTAGGTAAGGTGCATTATTATGCGCATAGTTGATTTTGTGAAAATTGATTGTTGTGAAAGGAATACCAAAAGAGAACATGTTCTAGTAGCTTCAAGAGTGTATTAATATGTTCCTCGAAAGATTGTTTTATGTGCTTATTCAAACTAGTTTGATTTAGGACCTATTTTAGTGACGCACCATTTAACTTGCTTTGGATATAGATAATTGTCTTATTGTGTTTAGAAAGAGTAAATGAAAGACTTGTTAATTTGTATGCATTAATGTGTAATTTCTAGTAGATAGCTCTTAATTTACCTTCTTGTCGTATTATGAATTTTCAATGTTAGATTTGATGTATTATTGTATTGTATTATGAATAGTGATTGTTCTCAAGAAGACTTGGATTACCGAAAAAATTGGTTGTCTTGAATTCTTGTTCGGAAAACTAGAACATTATATTGCAACAATAATAATTAGAAATGTCATGCTAAGTTGCATTGGCACCCTCCTAAAAGATAGTGAAATGAAAACCGTGCAACTAAAATGATAGACTTATATCTGAGCATATAGTGTGATCTTGTTGATCTTGTGTATTTGTAGGAAATAGTTGATTTTCCAACTCTCTTCCTCCTCTTGCCTAAAATATAAGGTTGTTGTTTTTGAAATGCTATTAAGAATGCAGTGATTTAAGAAGAATTTTTATAACGCATATGAGATTGTATGTTTGCTTTTGGCTTCTAATTGAAAGAGGAAAGTTTTTCACTTTGGAAAAGAAAATTGCATAGTTAGTAATATGAATGAAAGTGCTTAGTGGAATTTGAGAAAGATATCAGAATGATGTTATTTCCTTGTGTAAATTTGAATTGTTAAGAATTTTAGAACGTGTATCTAGTGTAAACTTTATTTAGTGATTCATGTGAAAAGCATAATTAAAACTTCCCTTAAGTAGATGATAGCGTATTGAAAAGTATTTCCCATAAATGTGACTAAACTAGTAATGGTGCTATTCCTTGTGTGTTGTAAGAAACCCATACTTGCTATGTGTGCCCACGGGATGGTGAAGTAATCAACCATGGAGGATATGTTTGCTTATGAGTATGGGAAACCATACTATTTATGTGATGTTGCATATTTGTTCCCTTACTAAGTGCCAACCCACGGGTTGTTGATAACTCAGTATGGGAAGAGGTAGTATTAGAAGTCACCATTCCTTGAATAGTATGAACAATGTACGAGTAATGTCGACACGAAGCAACTTTAGCTTCCCTATCGCGAGGAAAAATATAGTTATATAATGAAACTGTATTATAGGTGTACTCAATACTTTCCCTTATGATGAATCGATTTATGAGGTTCATGTGTGCCAGCCTAATTCCTATCCTTTATTTTGAGCATATAGATGACAGTTATTGAGCATAATGATGGATTTTATTGGAGCATCTTTTGCCTTGTCTTCATGAGAGACATGTTATTTTTCACATGAGCTGCCAATTGACTAGTGTTGGTAGATTTGTGGGTAGATCTTAGCCATGTATACCTCTGGCTTACAGCAAGTATCATGAGAGGAACATTGCTATGCAGGGTGTGACCTGCGCATGCCTTATTCGCAAGGTACACTGCCATGTGGGATACATCCATTGCGTGCCCTTTCCGCTTGGAGTATTGCCATGTCGTGCTGAAACACGATGCGAGATGTAGTAAACATTGCCATGCGGCCTAGTAACAGGTATAGGGTAGAGCCATGCCACATGACGACGTGATGTGGGGTGATGTTGAGGTGCACACTGCCATGCAATGCGGATGTGTGACTAGGCCACACCACATGATGATCTACTGCAATAGCTAGATGATTGTTCCTTCCTTCCTCTTTGGTGGCTAGCTGCTAGTCACGTAGTGATGTAATGTGGACTTATGATCTTCTTTTATTATTTATTTATTTATTTATTTCCTTGTGGGCCAGCAATTTATTTTATTTTGACCTTGAAGGTTTAGCCATGATCTTGCAATCTTGTTCTTACTTGATTTGATGTTGCAATTCCGGAATTATTTTCTTGCCTTATTGTTGGAATTGACGATTATTATGTTTATACTTCTATACTTTGGTGGCTAAACTGGTTTATCCTTATTGTTTTCGTAAGTTGGTCTTGTGTTGCAATGTGAATTCCTCTCCAAGAACGTAGGAGATGATCTTGGTTGAGTGTATACGAGGAAGTAGACGTAGGGAACCTTGAGGATGGAGGTATGTGAGGCTATGAGACAGCTAGTATCGACTACCTACCTTTGAGTGGTGACTATCTCTTGGAGACTAAACACCTTACGCAACAAGGGATGTTCACAAGGGTCTTGTATGGAAGGTAGCACCACCATGGTGTGCCCTAGCACCATCAAGCCCTTGAGTGAGATGTTGGATATTGATGATCATGTTATTGTTCTGAGAGCAGGCATAGAGATGTTGATCGTGCACGTTATTTTTGACCGAGCATTAGACATGCTCACATGTGGCCTTTTGTGTTGTGCAAACCAGTTATGTGGATGGTTATTATGTGTAATCATGGATTAAATGGTATTAACTTGTCACTATGTTATGGGACATAGTCATTGGAAAAGTTCTTAAATGCCCAGAAAGTGTAAACAATTGAGTTATTTACATTGCTCTTATCTACTGAAAAGTACCTTGGTTGTAGAAATTTATATTTGAAGCTAGTCCTATGTGATAAAGTTTTGTTAAAAGAGGTATGGGCAAAAGAATTTGATCTTAATGGCATATTTTCTTGTCATGTTTGATAGATGAGTATGATAACTGTGTCTATATCTTTTAATGCTTTAGTTTGGTGTATGAAAGGAAGGAGAAATTCTCGTTTCTCTACTAAGATTGTGTGTAATTTCTAGAATATTTTAACAAGTGTATGATTTTAGATGCATTCTGTTAATGGGTAATGACATTTGTAGAGGATTTATAAATAATGTTTTAAATTGTTGACAAAATAGTTATTTGTGCAAATTGATAATTGTTAATTGAGTTTAAGGGCTAATACGTGTTGTATGAGTTCCGCTTAGCCGTGCGACTTCCAGGAGTAAGTCAGAGCCTAGGGGGGGAGAATGTAATGCCCTACCCTAGTCGGCCTTGTAAAACCCGTTTGACCTTAGTCGACTTCCTATGTGGCATTCTTGAATAGTGGATTTACCGTTATGTAATGTTGTAGATTAGACTATATGAATATTGTGTGTACCTATTATTGTGCTTTTGCATCGATTCTTGTGTAAATGTAATTGCTCCCTAATTCTTGTTATAAAAATCTCGAGCTAACGCCTTCATTGAATATGTAGATATATGTATACTTGTGTGACTCATGGTTGCAGAAGATTGCAGGTACTATACCGCCTAGGTGCGAGGTTCATCTCCTTCAGGATTTGCAGGGTGGAGTATACCTCCTTCATCCTTAGGATTTGGATTAGGTGGTCATAAAACTCTCGTCTTGCCTTTGTCATGATCAGGTGAGCGTCGTGTGTGGTCCGTAGGGTTCCTTTGTCATTTGGGTTGCATGTCATGTGATTGGTGGACTTTCTTGGTTTGTGTGCCTTGCGCGTGGTAAATGGAGTATGTTATCCTAAGTATTTAATTCCAATTAATGTGTTCATTTACGCATTAGTAGTTGAAAAATTAAAATAAATAGGTTTCTTTTAGGTGATTAATCATTAATTAAAAGGATTGCTTTATTTATGTGGTAGCGAATTTAATTTAATGGTTAGTTTTAAATAATGAATTTAATTAGTTTATGCGTTTAAAAAAAAAAGGAAATATTTAAAGTTATTTGAAATATAATTAATTTAACCACTTTTGCATTTTGGAAAAGTAAGGGTACATTTTATTATTTAAAGAAAATCATTTTTAATTTGTAAAGTTTGATATAGTGTAAAAGATTGATTTTGGAAATTAATGTAATTTAAATACTTTACCCTTGTCAATAGTTCGAAATATAAATGTTGGCTTAATTAATATTGAGAAATTAAAATTAAGATTAAAATAAGAGAGAATTATATTAATTAGAAAATCAAGTTAAATCAATTTAATAGTTGAAAAGAATTATCATTTCTTTTTATTTTAAAAGGGCTTAAATTTCAAAATTAGAAATTAGGTCAAAATTGGTTCCCATTTAACCTAGGTTGAAAAACTTTTTTGGGGGTTGCTGAATTTTTGGAAAAAAAAAAAATATGGGGATGGAGATTTGGGGATTTTGGCAAGGATGGATTTCTACAGCTGCAGGTTGGGGGCTCTTCTTCGCATCTTACCAGGAATGCTAAAGAGGTAGGATCCCGGTTTTTCCCTTTTGTTTCTTTGCTAAATCAAAATAGAAATGGTATTTTGTGGATCTTCATGAAATGCTGATTTAAAAATATCCATGAATGCTCTTAAAATTTGAGTATTAGTTGTGAATATTGTTTGTTTTTGGGTTCAAGAATGTTTAAATGGTTTCGTGTTTGAGCAAATCTTGTTATCCGAAAGCTATTGGTTTTTTGGGAAAATCATGAACTTGCTGGAAAATTTCCCCATTTTATTGTTTTGAACATTTTGGAAAAATATATATATCTGTGACTGTGAATGAATGAGATTTGGGTTTTTGAGAAATGACGGAAAATGTTGTTTTAGAATGTTGACAATATCTCCAAATTTACAAACTGGGTTTCTATGAAATGTTTTGGGTTTCTTCATCACTTTTCACTATAACTTTTGTATAAATTTCGTAAAAATAAAGTTCTGGGTTTTTGAGAAATGACAGAAACCGTGTGGCTGTTAAAACAAATTTTATTTTTTTTATTAAATTTAAATTTTGATTTTAAAAAAAAAATAAAAATAAAATGTTTTAATGTTATGAAATTTTAATTAATATATTTTATTAGTTATATATTATATATTAATTATTAATTAACGTATAGATTTAATTATATGTTAATTGTGATAACTTTTATAATAATATATATTAATAAATATATGTTAATTACTGATTCCTAATTTGGAGTATACTTTCAAATGCATAATAATTATTGTTTAGTCATTGCTTTATTAATTTAGGCACGTATATACATAGAGAAGTATATGCTAATTCATACCTTTAGATCGTGTATTTGTTTAGTATATGCAAGGGAATTATACTTTTATGGGAGATTTTTTAATTAAAATATAATTATTATTTGGTGATGTTTAAAAATAATATATTATCCAAGGATATATTATTTTTGGATTTTAATGCTATAGGTCATCTGGTAAATTTAGAAGTGAAATACTAAAGTTTAGGAGTAATTGGAAAATGAAACTTTTTATCATTGGATCTTTCTTTTGAAAATTAAAATGAGATGCTATTAGAAATAACGGAAATTTAATAATGTACCGTTGTAAGTTAATGATATTTCATTTGATAAAATAAATGGGTTAGTTTTACTCATTCTCGGCATTGGGAAATAGACAAATGGAAATATGGCAAGTTTAATTTATTAGTATTCACTTAGTTTAAAGTGATGGCAAGACCCTGTTATGCTTGTTTAGACTCTGTCATCCGTCTAGTTGCTTGTGTTTGGTCGTAGTCGGTCAAGTCCCTAGTTAGGGAACTGTCAGACAAGAGACCTTTGTAATTGCTTTTGATGTGTTCAGTTGGATCAGCTTCTATGTAGGAATCATTTATGTATTTATTGATTGAAGTGGTCGTTGTATAGTTGTTGTGTTCGCGTATAAGGCAAGATGTAAATGACATGAAACTTATGTAACCTTAACTATATTAATTGCTAGAGGGGTCTTGCAGTTGAGTAGACCCAGAGATGTAGCCCTCTAGGGGTGAACTCCGAGATCATTTATGTGTTATGTGATGCTTTTGTCTCTCTTGTTTCATTCTTAGTGCTAGTATGTATGGATGTATTTTGTAAGTGTGTAATGGGGATTAGATGAAGTTAAATTTAGAATGTAGGTATATAGTCCCCTTGTTAAACGTGGTAATTATGATCATAAAAGATTGTAGATATGAATATGAAAAGTATTTTGTTAATGTTAATGAAAAGAAGTAAGCATGGGAGGAAACTCACTAGGTTGCAATTAATGGATTAACTTGTCATAAAGCATGTAATTTGAACGTAATGAATGGATATCAATTATGGAATTAACTTGTCATAATACCTAAATTGTAAATCTAATGGATGAACTTATGTTAGTTACTCACCTTTTTATTTTAACAAATGAACATCGTCATATTAGTTAAATTTCAGTAAATTGGATGAAATCCAAATAGTTATTTACGTTTTATTCTAAATAAATAATCTCCACCAAATTAGCTCCATTCTAACTATAATTGGACGAACTCAATTAGCTATCCACATTATAACCTTAATGAATGAACTTCACCATAATAGCTATAATTGCACTAACAAAGGGGTGTTGGCATTTTTGATGTTTATGTTGTTGTTGTCATTGATGGAGACACACTTGTATTGATATCCCCTTTATATGTATGAGCTTGTGCTCAACTGGTATTTGTTCCCACCGGTATGTAGTATACTAGTCTTTAGAGTAGTGGTGATTTGGCAGAATGTGTTTCCCAGTTTGAAGCGGCATGTCGATCCCAAGCGGTTCATAGATCTCAAGCGGTACGAGGGAGCAAAGTGGCACAACACATTCTTACCAGTCTTCATTCTTGTCAAACCGGCAATCGATATTTTGGATGAACCGGTAATATTCTATAATGAGTTACCAACCAGCATTTTGTGATGAGTTACCAATCCATTGATTGTTTGACGGTGCTGACACATTGACGGTGCTTCTTGTGTCGTGTTACTGAGTATGTCTAGATTCATTGAACCTAGGAAATTGTAATGTAATCCTATTGGACCGACATGAAATCAGATTCCTTTAAAAGGACATCATTTCTAGGGTTTTAAGTTGTTGCTAAGGGTTAATGTTGAGCTAGGGTTTAATAAGGGAGTCGAGAATGATCTTATCTGAGAAGATCAAGTTGTAACTGTGAGAGAGAGAGAGAGAAGACTGAAGTAATGCTGGAATGCATTAGCTGTGAGCAATACTGGATCTAACCAAGCAGTTTGTGCTATTAGATAGATCAAACACTTGTTGATTACTCACATCTTTGACAAGTCTATAGCCCTTAACCGGGTAGGCCTCAAAGCCTTTGTAAAATCCTCTAACAAGGTAGTCTTTAATCAAACTTATCTCCTAACAGAGATTGAGATTCCTAACAGGATCTGTTCTGGTGAAGAACATTGTAAGACCTTAACCGGTCTAACCTTAACCGGTCTGGTTTCTATTCTACAGATAGTGACTTGTGAGTTCCATCTCACCATGGTTTTTCTCAGTTGGGTTTCCACGTCAAATATCTTGTGTTATGGTTGTATTGCTTTTGTGGCTGAATGCTTTATTCACATTTTGGTTTGCATATGTGGTAACTGGTTTGACTGTTAGACTGCTTTATCGATTTATCTCTAGATTGTGTAAGTGTTTTAGTGCAGAGATTTTTGGCATACTAATTCACCCCCCCTCTTAGTATTCATCAATTGGTATCAGAGCCTACCTTTCTATAAGTTTAACCACTTGGAAAGAGATATGGGGGAATACACCTTGAGGGAACTTACTCAATGACTCACTAAGTCTGAGCAAGCCTATGATGATCTTATGGTCAAATACAAGGCATCTCAAGCAAAAAGGAGAGAACATGCAGAGAGGCTGATGGTACTATCTGAAAGTAGTTCTGAAGATGAAGCTAACATGGAAGCCATGATTGCTGAAGTGAATAAGCTGAATGATTCAAACTCCAATCTGAGAAAGGAGTTGGAAGGACTAACTATTCAGTTTATTCAAGAGCTTGAGAATTGGAGAAAAGCTGAAGATCTAGTAAAGGACATAGATCATGAGATCTCCAAGTTGAAACAAGAGATTAGTGCACTGACTGCTTGCCTTCATGAGAGCCGAATGGAAAAAGAAGACATGCAAGGAGAACTGAACATTGCCATCTCTGAAAATGCAAGTCTAATGGAGACAAATACTGCTATTTCCAAATAACTCTTTGAGTCAAAGGAAATACTTGCTAAGTTTGGCAAAAGTACTGTCAAGCTAGAGCAAAAGCTTGAGTCATCTAGACCAGCAAAGAATACCAATGGTCTTGGTTTTTCTGGACATGAGGAAGGAGAATCCTTAGGAACAAATGTTGAAGCATCAAAGAAGAACTAGCACTCAAAGGAAAAGGTAAGCAAAAATTCAAACCTGTTTGCTTTAACTATCTTAAAGAAGGACACACTGCCAATGTATGTAGGAGCAAGGCCTACAATAATTTTCCTTATTTTATCAACAATGTACCTAGATCAAATAAGTTCAATGGTCATTTTTATGCATGCAACAAGTTTGGGCATAAAGCATTTGAATGTAGGTCTGTAATGAATAACACTGGAAGATATCCTCAGAGGACCCAAGGAACTGGTCCTGAACCTTTTATGAACCGCAACCACAACCGGTTTAATGTCTTCAATCATCAGTCAAGAAGTGGTGGCCATGAAGCGACAACCAGATGGAGAGAAAGTTGTATGATCTATCATGGTCATGGTCACACTGCTCCAACATGCAGAAGGAAGAATGGAAACATGTACAATGGACCTTGGAGAGCACCTGGACTTGTTTGTTATCACTGCAACAAACCGGGTCACATTGCAAGATTCTGCAGAAGCAGAAAAAGTATATCTGATGATATACCGGTCACTCAAGAAGGAGAAATAGATGTTGAAAAAGTTCAAGGAGACATGAAGAAAACATGGAAAAAGAAACCAATAATGTCAGAAGAGGAACTGGTTTCTGCACCTAGTGTGGAAATATCGGAACCGGAAAACTAATCCTTAAAGGCTTAGGGGGAGCAAACGGTGAAATGCCTTCGAACCCCCGGTTGATACCAGTAAAGGACCTTAACTGGTATGCGATACCTGTCACTTGGCAGAAGACCAGAAACAGTAAAAAAAAGACAAATTAGGGTTTATGCCCTAATAAAGGAGCATTAATGATGGTAGGTGAGAAACATGTATAAATGCATTTTTCAAATCATTTCTCACTATTTGTTTTCGAGCGAAGAAAAGTTTTCAAGTGCAGAGTGAAGAAAAGGCGATTTGAGCTTAGATTTCAAGACATTGGATAACCTTGAAAGAGATTCAAATCCAGTTTGCAAGCGGTAGTGGAGAACTCAAAGCAGTGATTTGGCATCCGACGAAGAGTGGAGTGAAGCAGAATCTGGAAGCCCTAAATTTGCGTTTGAAAGGTATTTTTTGTGTTCTTGAAATACTCTTCAATGGCTTCTGCATCACATACAAGTTCAAGTACATCCATAGAGTCAGAAATTTTTATTCAGAGGAAGTCCAAATATAATGCTTTATCACAAGTTCCAGCTAGACTCATAGTCGAAGAAGGAATTCTGATTATATTGATTGCAAGATAGAAGACCTAGGGTCTTTAGCTATTCATACTTAGTTAGGTCTATTTTGTGGCTAGGACAAAAAGATCAAACTGAAATTTAGTGTAATAGAAAAGAAGAAATTCCACAATGCAATATATTTTCTAGAAGACTTCACAGAGGATCACATCAGGATCATCTTGAGCAGAGTCCATGGTGACAAGATGTACTTGGAATGGATGCATGATATCACGCCTCAGGCAATTCATGTAGTCACTGGTTTCTACAACACAGGGGAAGTGCCATCCCTAAGAAAAGTGAGAAAAACGGAAATGACCAAGCTCACCAGTTCAACAAGTGATTCACGGGGTATGACAGTCAATCCTATCAAGGATGATCTGGTGAAATACGCCTGCATGGTGATAGGATATAGAACATTTTCAGCTAGCAGGATTAATTCTGTATCTGTTGTAGCGGTAAATGCCGCTTACCGAATGATAAAAGAGGATGCATCTTTTGACTTATGCACCGGTATGTAGAGGCTACTCCTGTTAAATCTTAAGGCAATCAAACAGGACAACTCACTGAGGTTTAAGTTTGGACAACTACTGGTAGGGTTGTTCTTTTATTTCCAAGGCTACTTTCCAGGTGTAGGAGATGTCTAGTGGTCCCCTGACCAACCAGTAACCAAGCAGATAAAGGAAAGCGTACAAGCCATTGGAATCGGCTACCCTAAGGTACCGAACAAATATTTTGATGAGTTCAGAAGAAAGATGAGTCAGAGGGTAAGAATCTCAGGTGACATAGTGAAGAAATATGAAGATGACATCTGTTTCACTATTCAGGTGGACAAATGTCTAATGGAGGCTGTTGAGTGTAGAATGGAGGAGGTAGAGCCAATGGGCTATGAAGTTATGTTTGACATGCTGGAAAGGTATGCCTCAACCCTTATTGCCTCGCCTCTTGATCCAAAGGCTAAGAGGACCGGAACCTACTTGGAGAGGATTGCATTGGTTGAAGAACCATCAGTAAAGAAAGGAAAAGAACCGGCAACTAAGAAAGCTAAGGCAGTGCCTGCAGCATTGGCACCGGCTACCACTGCAACTCCAAGAGTGACCAAGCGGTCACCGACAAAGAAGAAACTGGAGGTAACACCGGCAAAAGTCTTTGAAAGAAAGAGGAAGACCAAGGCAAATGAACTAGACTCCGAAGAAACCAAGTCTGATGAGCAGCCAAAGAAGGCAAGACACACAAAGAAGATAAAGAAGAATGAATCGGCAACATCCACACCGGTAAATATAGACATCTCCTCATACAAACCTTTGACACATTGTCAAAGAATAGTAAAAAATATTAGGAGAAAGCTACTTCATGATTTAATAGACTATTATGATGAATTTAATAGTGAGGAAAAAGATGAAGCACTACAGGAAATCATTCTTTATTTATGTAAAAATGACCGGTCACCATCAGAGATTAAATCTCAGACACTGGATTCATTATTTAAAGCATTAGATAATAAATGGCGCATTGCCATTGAAAAGGAACAAGAGATTAGGGAGAAAGTCTTTGCACAGTACTTCCCCAAACTCTCAAATTCAGAATTATTTGATGCCCTGGATCAAAATAAAGGTCTCTTCTTCACAAGGAGAAGAAGACTCTAGTTGTTGGAGGGGAGAATTGATGATGTTGAAAAAGATACACATCAGCATATGGCTCATGCTATCAGCTCTCACAAAGCACGAATGGCCAACCTCCATGCGGAAAAGGAACCGGTTATTTCCAAATCGGATGAGGTCTTTGATGAGGAAGGAAACCTAGTTGAAGAACCAATCGACACCATTGATGTCAATGCCCTAGATGTAGATGATGTCACCTAGGACATACCTTCTGAGGGAACTGAACAGGGGAAACAAGCCGATCAAGGTGGTGAACAAGTTGAGGACACACAACAAGCAACAAAGGAACAGGAAGAGAAAAAGAAGAAGGATGAAGATGAGAAATAGAAGAAAGAGGAAGAGAAGAGAAAAGAGGAAGAGGAGAAACAGAAAGATGAAGAAAAGAAGAAGCAAGAAGATGATAGGAAAAAGAAAGAAGAAGAGGATAAGGAAGAAAAGAGAAAGAAGGAAGAAGAGGAGAAGAAAAAGAAGGAAGAGGAAGAGAAGAAGAAGAAGGAAGCAGAAGAGAAGAAGAAGAAGAAGGAAGAGGAAGAACAAAAGAAGAAGGAAGTGGAAGAGAAGAAGAAGAAGGAAGAGGAAGAACAAAAGAAGAAGGAAGAGGAAGCACAGAAGAAGAAGGAAGAAGAAGCAAAGAAGAAGGTAGAAGCAGAGCAGAAGAAGAAAGAAGAAGAAGACAAGAAGAAGATGGAAGAGGAAGATAAGAAAAAGAGAGAAGAGAAAGAGAAGGAAGAGAAGGAGAGGAAAAAGTAGGAAGAAGTAGACAAGACAATCGAAGCAATGAAGAGTACATAGATGGAGACTCCTAAGGCAACTGGTAGCCAAGCCAAACTGGCTGCTATCTCGAGCCCCATTGATCTCCAATCTGCAAGTGAGTCTGAGCTTATGCAGAGCATCAAGGTTGCCCAAGAGCACCTTGAAGGCATTTATAGGAAAAGAGAACAAGATATTATTCAGGTGGCTGTAGACATACTTACCGATTTAATCCCTGGTACTAATCTTCCTAACACTAAATCATCACTAGCACAACTCAAACTTCTATGTACTGTAGTGGATGATCAGGTGCAGAGTCTAGAAGAAGTAGCAGAGACCAATGAAAAGAAAGAGCACCAAAAGGCTCTTAATGTTGCTCTAGTGAAGAAGTTGAATGAGCTTAGGACTGAACTGCTAAAAGATCAAAAGGACATAAGGAATGCCTTGGATGAGGGAAACTTGCTACTCAGCAAAATCTGTCAACCTCATCTGTTTTGTGATGATGTGCTAGCCAAGAAGCAACAGCTTCAAATGGACTTACAGTCCTACTTGGGCACATTCAAGACTCCTTATGACTCCTTTGCAGCATATGGGCAAACTGTTCATCGGTTCCAGATCCAGTTAGCCAAGATGGAGCAAGAGATCAGCACACGGTCTAGGGATTTGCAGGAGCTTCAACTGCTATTACTTCCATGACTGCAAATTCTTTAGAAGTGTTATCTAAACTTGGATGCCCTGACAGTCACACAGGAACTGAGCACAATAGATGCCATGGAGGAACAGGTATCCCAGATGCAGACAGAGAAGGAAGTGGCAACCTCCCTACTTGAGTCCTGGTCCCTATCCATGAAACAATTTTTGCAGGACTATAAATCGGTTTTTGACAAGTATTATTCATTATTGTCATAAACTCTTTTATATATATATGGAAACAGGGTTTTTCAGTGGTACTTTGTCATTGTTGGAAAAGGGGGAGAAGTATATCTAGTTTTTGTTTTTAAAATTTTGATCTTCTGTCATATGGGGGAGAAGTATATCAGGGGGAGAAGTATCTATTTTGAAATTTTGATATATGCTGTGATATATGCTATATGCTCTGATGATTATGCTCTATATGCAAAATTTCTATACACTGTGTTGATTAAGGGATAGTGTATATGCTTAGGGGGAGCAATTTTGTTAATGGCAAGTTTTTGTTGTAAAACACTTAGATGTCAAAATTTTATTTTCCTAAGTGTTGCCATCAATGCCAAAGGGGGAGATTGTTAGCATTTTTGATGTTTATGTTGTGATTGTCATTGATGGAGACACACTTGTATTGAGATCCCCTTTATATGTATGAGCTTGTGCTCAACTGGTATTTGTTCCAACCGATATGTGGTATACTAGTCTTTAGACTAGTGGTGATTTTGCAAAATGTGTTTCCCGGTCTGAAATGGCATGTCGACCCCAAGCAGTTTGTAGATCTCAAGCGGTACGAGGGAGCAAAGTGGCACAGCACATTCTTACCAATCTTCATTCTTATCAAACCGGCAACTAGTATTTTGGATGAACCGGTAATACTCTGTAATGAGTTACCAACTGGCATTTTGTGATGAGTTACCAATCCACAGATTGTTTGATGGTGCCGACACATTCACGGTGCTTGTTGTGTCGTGTTACTGAGTATGTCTAGATTCATTGAACCTAGGAAATTGTAATGTAATCCTATTGGACCGACATGAAATCAGATTCCTTTAAAAGGACATCATGTCTAAGGTTTTAAGTTGTTGTTGAAAGGGTTAATGTTGAGCTAGGGTTTAAGGTGGGAGTCAAGAACGATCTTATCTGAGAAGATCAAGTTGTAACTATGAGAGAGAGAGAGAGAAGACTGAAGTAATGCTGGAATGCATTAGCTGTAAGCAATACTGGATCTAACCAAGCAGTTTGTGCTATTAGATAGATCAAACACTTGTTGATTACTCACATCTTTGACAAGTCTATAGCCCTTAACCGGGTAGGCCTCAAAGCCTTTGTAAAATCCTCTAACAAGGTGGTTCACACATGTGAATCTAAAATCCTCTAACAAGGTAGTCTTTAATCAAACTTATCTCCTAATAGAGATTGAGATTCCTAACAGGATCTATTCTGGTGAAGAACATTGTAAGACCTTAACTGGTCTGACCTTAATTGGTCTGGTTTCTATTCTGCAGATAGTGACTTGTGAGTTCCATCTCACTGTGGTTTTTCCCAGTTGGGTTTCCACGTCAAATATCTTGTGTTATGGTTGTATTGCTTTTGTGGTTGAATGCTTTATTCGCATTTTGGTTTGCATATGTGGTAACTGGTTTGACTGTTAGACTGCTTTACCAGTTTATCTCTAGACTGTGTAAGTGTTTTAGTGTAGAGATTTTTGGCATACTAATTCAACCCCCCCCCCCCTCTTAGTATTCATCAAGGGGAAACTCATTTAGCTATTTATATTTCAATCTTAATAAATGAACCGCATCATATTAACTCTATCTTATCTATAATGGGTGAACTCATCGAGTTAGTTATATTTTAACCCCAATGGATGATCTCCATTATGTTATTTACATATTTAATCCTTAATGACTGAATTTCATCTTATTAGCTATATTTAAATTAATTGGATGAACTCATGTGGTTATATTACATTTACACCTTAATGAATGAACCCATTAGGCTATTTACATTTTATCCTCTATAAATGTACTATGACTTATTAGTTAGTTATGTTTTAACCCTAATGGATGAACCTCATTATGTTAGTTTACATTTTAAACCCTAATAAAAGGATCTCCTCTTATTAGTCATAATTTAACTATAAAGGATGAACTCATTTGCTTGTTTACTTTTAAACCTAAATAAATGAGCCTTGATATATTGGTTACATTGTATCTAAAATGGATGGACTCGTCAAGTTAACCATACTTAAACCTTAATGGCTGAATTATTAAGTTAACTACGATTTAACTTCATTGGGTAAAATCCCTCTTGTTAGCCGCTTCTGCAATCATAATAGATGAACACTTCATAATCTCTATAATGTTAATTCACTGAACAAATCATATCCATGTTCCAAGTAATAACATGTAATTAAGTTATTCAGTTTAATTGGATCTAATGTTGTGAGTTGAGTTAGGTGTTAAGTTACGTAATCACACTGGGGAAACTCCTTAGGTTCGTTTAGTCTTTCGTTGTGTTATCTATGCATTAGATAACTCCAATGTATGTTATTGTTGTGACTTAATATTAACACTCATATTATTATTATAAAAAAAAATATTTACACTCCGTTTGAGTGTTTTAGCTTTAACCCTTCGGGGTTTCCTGGCAGGGCATTAAACTTGGTATCAGAGCCCATGTTGCAACACTAGGATCTCTGGTTTCACTTGTACCCTTAGTTGGTGTGTGTGTGTGTCTACCTTATGTTGTAGGCTTGTCCTCCTTGTTATGTGCATGTGAATGAGAAAACCCTACTTGTGTGTAACGCATGTGTTCACACCTTGTTTTCACCTTCTTGATGTGGGTGCTTGGGAGTGATTGTATGTGATTTGGTTACTAATTAATGTCTTGGTCTATGACTTCCCTTATTCTAAAAGACAATCGTATGTACCTTTATTCTTGATTTGTTTTACTCTTTTGACTAATCCATCTGGGTTGGTTGGTATTGTCTTGACTCTAAAAGTACGATATGTGCTTGTCATGGTGATGATCTATCTTAATGATTGTCCACTTGAAGGACTAGTATGGCAAATATTAATGCTTATTATGTAGTAAATTGAATGATTATGACTCTTCCTCCTCTCTCTCTCTAGAGATTAAAATGTAGCTGATGTGGGTAATTATCTCTTATTTAAGTTTCTTATCGCAAGAGGAAGGATGGAATTCCTTGAGCCCTTGTGTGAGCCTTATAATGCTCATGTGTTTTTTTTAGATTGTGAAAGGGATTTGGTTTGGAAGTTAATTTTGGTTAATGATAGAAAAGTGTATGTTTACATTAAGGATTCTCCATGTGCTTTGTAGGAGTAATATAATAAAGTCCATCTTAGGTAAGGTGCATTATTATGCGCATAGTTGATTTTGTGAAAATTGCTTGTTGTGAAAGGAATACCAAAAGAGAACATGTTCTAGTAGCTTCAAGAGTGTATTAATGTGTTCCTTGAAAGATTGTTTTATGTGCTTATTCAAACTAGTTTGATTTAGGACCTATTTTAGTGACACACCATTTAACTTGCTTTGGATATAGATAATTGTCTTATTGTGTTTAGAAAGAGTAAATGAAAGACTTGTTAATTTGTATGCATTAATGTGTAATATCTAGTAGATAGCTCTTAATTTACCTTCTTGTCGTATTATGAATTTTCAATGTTAGATTTGATGTATTATTGTATTGTATTACGAATAGTGATTGTTCTCAAGAAGACTTGTATTACCAAAAAAATTGGTTGTCTTGAATTCTTTTTCAGAAAACTAGAACATTATATTGCAACAATAATAATTAGAAATGTCATGCTAGGTTGCATTGACACCCTCCTAAAAGATAGTGAAATGAAAACCGTGCAACTAAAATGATAGACTTATATCTGAGCATATAGTGTGATCTTGTTGTTCTTGTGTATTCGTAGGAAATAGTTGATTTTCCAACTCTCTTCCTCCTCTTGCCTAAAATATAAGGTTGTTGTTTTTGAAATGCTATTAAGAATGCAGTGATTTAAGAAGAATTTTTACAACGCATATGAAATTGTATGTTTGCTTTTGGCTTCTAATTGAAAGAGGAAAGTTTTTCACTTTGGAAAAGAAAATTGCATAGTTAGTAATGTGAATGAAAGTGCTTAGTGGAATTTGAGAAAGATATCAGAATGATGTTATTTCCTTGTGTAAATTTGAATTGTTAAGAATTTCAGAACGTGTATCTAGTGTAAACTTTATTTAGCGATTCATGTGAAAAGAATAGTTAAAACTTCCCTTAAGTAGATGATAGTGTATTGAAAAGTATTTCCCATAAATGTGACTAAACTAGTAATGGTTCTATTCCTTGTGTGTTGTAAGAAACCCGTACTTGCTATGTGTGCCCATGGGATGGTGAAGTAATCAACCATGGGGGATATGTTTGCTTATGAGTATGGGAAACTATACTATTTATGTGATGTTGCATATTTGTTCCCTTACTGAGTGCCAACCCATGGGTTGTTGATAAGTCAATATGTGAAGGGGTAGTATTAGAAGTCACTACTTCAGCGATATGTATGCTCTATTGTATGCATGCAGGATACTCAAATTGTTATAGTTAGAAGATGACTGCAACCATTAACTGGGGGAGATCAACTCCTTCAGAAGGATCATTTTTTACAGAGGCATAAGAATTCATTTGCCTCTTTCTACAACAATGTAAATATTAGTTAAGTTTTTCTTAGTTTTCCAACAAGTGAACATGCACAGGCTATTCTCCAGAATGGAAATTTTTTAATATTTTGCAGGTTGCAGAGGTAGAGATTATCCATCTTTTCCATACCTTGACTCTATACCCAATGGATATCCTTAAGGCTTCTAGTGTTATTTACCAAGCAATCTTGCCATCCCCTCTGAGTCACGATATTTGTTGACCATTTTTGTGTCAACTTTATCCATGCAGATAACCGATCTGAGAAAACCCAGTTGGCTAAAATCTCTGTTAAAACCCTTAAGGCTTTTCCCTTACCCCTTTTTGACCTTATTCCTTTTCCTTTTTTGACTGTCTAGGACGGTCAAATCACTTAAATTCACTAGTTGAAGGCTCCTTTCTTCATGATGAGATCGACCCCTTTTCACCCGCTATCAGCTGATGGAGTTCCTTATCACATTATCGCATCAAGTTGGAACACTTTCGTTTATGTTTTTTGGCTGTTCTGATGGTTCCATTTTTCTCTAATTGCATGACATGCGATATAACCTAGAAAGAACCAAGAGGTCAAGCAATCAAGTCTCCCATTGCTCTTTTAACATTGAATAGAACAACTTCTTTCATTTTGACCTTCTAGTTTCACCCGACAATGTGACATGCGATGGTGGTACCCGACTTGCGAAATTGTGAAGAGGGTCCTTTTCGGTAAGGATTTCAAGTTTGGCAGACATGGGAGGTAACATGGTGAAGTGCCATGTCTTGCTGAAAGGGGCCAAGGGGCATTGAGGGTCCCGCACAACACGTCATCCCAATTGGACGAGTTAGTGGTTGCCAAGTGATCTCAGTGAATGCAAGATTCCAGTGGGCCCGACTGGAAGATAGTGAAGGCCTTTTTGGCCAAGGTTCTAAATGGCAACGAAGTGACTTTTTTGTCTTGTCGATGTCCTTTGTCTTGCCAATGCCTGTGGAGACATTTTGAACCATGTCATGTGTCTATCTTTGCACAAAATGGTATATCTGATGCTTGGGATTCAAACTTGCAGGCAGGTGGAAATTTTGAATGGTTTGTAAGTGTGAGGGTGCATAGCACAAAGGTTGGTGATCAAGGCCCAATTTTTGATCAAATTTCACTCCAACTACCTGATTCGATCACCATTACTCTAAACTTGATGTGTAGGCTGATTTTGGACGCCACCCATTCCTCTTTATTACAGAATGAAGAATTTTTTGCTTGCATATGCCATCTTAGATGCATCATTCCTAGAGATCCTCCTTTTGTGCAGAGATTTTTTGCTTCTTCCCAGCTATGGAGGACAATTTTGGTAGAGAATGTAACTCATGCCATCAAACCATTCAATCCGATTTCCCTCTTTGATATTTTGTAACCCTACCCTATGTGGGCTAGTGTTTCTTAACTATAACCATCTAAATTAATTTTGAACTATAAAAGAAAATTTGTAACATTTGTACAACATCTTATTTCTTTCTTTTGCAGAAAACTATGTTTCTCTATACTTGTAAATTTTTCCTTGCCTCTACATTACTAGAACTAGCTTGTTTTGCCTCCTTTCAATTCTCATAATCTATGTAATGCTTTTACCTCACTATTTGAATGCATTCTCTTTTGTTTTCTTAAGTATAAGTGATTGTGTTGATCCCTTGTAGATGTCTTCTATGAGCTGTATTAGTTCCTCTTGTTGTCTTACAAATTCCAACCTTCACTCATGCTTAAGGGAGATAATTAGGATAGAAATATGTCCATGTTTTAGGTAGTTTCTATTGATGTTTCATGTAGTCATAGGCAAGAAGATCACAGTTTCAGTCTGGGTGCAAACAACTTTTCCCTTCTTTCGAGAACCCTTCCCTCTTTCCCCCTTTTCCTTTTCAGATCACTAGGTTAGACTTTCATGTGTTGGGTTGATCCAACACTTTACAACAGATTGAAAGGAAGTCGACCTTCTGTGGAGATTCAACTTCACAACAACGCAAAGTCCCACACTTAAGAGGTTGATTCCATGTTTCACAAGGTTGATGACCAAGGTATCTTGGTTCATCAAGGGTGCAAAATTTTTGTGACAACAGACACCACAATAGAATGGTGTAGTTGAAAGGATGAATAAAACAATTAAAGAGGTTGATAGAACAATTAAAGAGGTTGATAGAACAATTATAAATGAAGCAAGTCTATTGGAAATCTAATAGAAAGAAGAAATACATATTGCGGTATACACACTTAACAAAGTACATATTAGAATAAATTATAGGAAGACATCCTATGAACTATGGTATGGAAGGACTCTGTCTATGAAGTTTTTTAGAGTATTTGGAAGTAAATGCTATATAAGAAGAGATGAAGCAAATCTAGGTTAGTTTGACACAAGAGTTGCTAAAAGGTATATTTCTTAGCTATGCCACTAAAAGAAATGTTTATAGATGTTATAAAAAAATATTGAGAAAATTTGTTGAAATAAAAAATGCGAAAGTTGATGAAGACACTTTGAAAAATACAGTTGTAGAGATGGGATATGAATCTAATGAGTCTATCGGTAAACAATAAGAAGAAAATCCCAAAGAAACAAAAGTGTAGAAAAGGAAGATGCTCTGGAAATCACTCATAATACTCTGAGGTATGTGCAGAAGAATCATTCAGAGAAACATATTCTTGGAGACAAAAATAGAGGTGTTAAGAAGTAAAGTTGTTGAAGAATAGGTGAACTTATGCTTATTTTTAGAGACAGAGCCAAAAAGAAAAAAAGAAGCTTGCAATGATCAGCATTGGATGAAAGATATGAAAGAAGAATTGGAACAAGTTAAGAATAATTAGACTTGGGAACTTGTCCCAAGATCAGTTGATGAATGTGATAGGAACTAAATGGGTATTTCAGAACAAGCTGGATGAAGATGGACACATAGTAAGAAATAAGGCAATACTTGTATGTAAAGGCTACTCACAAGTAGAAGGAATAGATTTTGAGGAAGCTTATGCTCATGTAGCAAGAATGGAAGCTATCAGAATGTTTCTAGATTTTTCAGCACACAAGGATTTCAAGGTCTGTCAAATGGATGTGAAGTTTGCATTCCTGAATGGAGAACTAAAAGAGGAAGTATATATAGAACAACTAGAAGGATTCAAGCTATCAGGCTCTCTAGATATGGTTTACAAATTGAAGAAGGTGTTGTATGGATTGAAGAAAGATCCGAGAGCTTGGTATGTAGGGCTTGATAGGTATTTAATGAAGCAAGAATTTTAAAAAGGTACTATTAATAGTAATTTTTATTTTAAAGTTGAGGGAAATGATATCTTGATTGTAGTTTTTTATGTAGATGATATGATCTTTGGATGAAATGATAATATGTGCAAGAAATTTTTTGATGAGATGCAAGAAAAGTTTGAAATGTCTGTGATTAGGGAAATGAATTTCTTTCTTGGTTTATAAGTTAGTCAAAAGGATGATGGTATCCTCATTTCACAATCTAAGTATGACAAAGAAATGCTAAATAAGTTTGGAATGGAAAATGCTAAACATGTATGTACTCCTATGGCTACTGGTTGTAAGTTGAGAAAAAATGTTGAATCTCTGAAGGCTAATGAGAGCATATACATATCAATTATTGGAGGATTATTATACCTAAATACTATTATATTGAATATCATGCATGTTGTTTGTCTTGTGGGTAGATTCCAACAAGATCCCAAGAGACATATGTTGTTTCTATGAAAAGAATTTTCAGATACTTAAAAGGAATAAAAGAGTATGGAGTATGGTATCCCAGAAGATCTAACTTTACTCTTATTTCTTATACTGATACAAATTGGGTTGGTTGTGTGGATGATAGGGAAATTACAATTTGGGGTGTATTTTTCGTTGGACCCTGGTTGGTTGCTTGGTCAAGTAAGAAACGTATTTCAGTATCTCTGTCTATTGCTGAAGATGAATATATTGCTGCTGCCACTTTCTATACACAAGTGTTATGGATGAAACAAACTCTAAAGGACATTAAAATATTATTTGATGAACCTATTTCTATCTTTTGTGTCAATATCAATGGAATAAATACATCTAAGAATCTAGTATTGCATTCAAGAACAAAACACATTTCAATTCAGTATCACTTCTTGAGGGAGAAAGTTTTGGAGAACAAGGTGAATCTTGATTATGTACCTATAAAGGATCAAATTATTGATATCTTTACTAAAGAAATTGCTAAAGATACTTTTAAATATCTCCAGGAGATATTGGGGGTTATTTGTTGGCCATTTGGAGGAATTGATTATGTGTTACATTGATGTCAACACTAGTTGTTTTGGGTGCTTTACCGGTATCCTTCTGGTCCCAGTAGGTTGTTTGGTTTTTGGTTGGATTGGATCCGACATGATTCGATATGCTCTGGTATGTTTGGGTTATGGAATTGTCTTATTCATGTTCATGTTCAGTTAGTTGATTTTGATCTGGTGATCAAATGCTATCTTGTATGCTTGGAAGATTGGTTTGTGGCTCCACTGAGGGTTTCACTGGTGGAGCTTTGACGAAGATCTTTGATGATATGCATAAGTGGTGTTGGTGCAGCTTCTGGTGGAGATTCAGGATGTTGATGGTGATCATGTTTGAGACTTAGTTGATTGGGATTATTTATTTGATGTGTATGGACCTATATTGGGTCCCGGTGTATCTAGGTTATGGACCAGCTTAATGTAACGTGTGGATTGGACCTCTCAATGTGTTTTTGGGATGTCTTATGGGTTGGATATTATTTGTTTGGTCTTAGGCCGACATGTATTGTAATTATGTAATTTTTTTATTGTCTCATGGTTGGCCATATTGTTTATGGTCAAGGGTTTGTATATATAATGTAAGATCTCATTATAGATCATCATGGAATGGGATATGGATATGTAAGGAGTGAATAATGTAATAATCATTTAGGCAGAGGATTTGGTCGATCATTGGCGATCGAGTTGGGTTTATGTAAGAGGATTTAGTCCTTTGGTATTGAGCTTAATTGAAATTGTATTCTGGCATAGGAGATGCTATCTTTACAGTTCATTCATTTCTCCAGATTGTAGTCTGGATTTCTATGTAGTTAGTGAGACTCCTTTTGTGATGAGTAGTGCGCTCTAGGTTGTTGGTCTTCCTACAAGTGCAAGCCCCTCAATTGTAATCACATACTTATTGCAGAAGTATTATATAACTATGGGTAGGCTTCCCACCATGGTTTTCCCTTTACCAGGTTTTCCACGTATAAATATTGGTGTCATGTGGATGGTATTTATTCTCTGATTATTGTTTATGCTTAATTGGTTTATCTTATATTTTGGTAATTGGTTTATGCATTCCGGTATTGATCTTTTGGGTTCTAGTATTAAATTTTAAATTGCTTAAGGTTCTGGTAATCTGGTGACAACTGATTCACCTCCCCCCCTCTCATTTTTCTTCCAATTATTTGAACTGTATAACAATTAGTATCACAACTCTGGTCCTCTCTGTAGAAGCTTAACCACTTGAGGAAGATCCTATGGCGACTAACAGCTCAAGTTCATATAGTTCATCTGGAGCTATCTTTCGGAGAGATATTCCTAGGCTTGATGGAATAAATTACAGAGTATGGAAGATTCAGATGGAGACTCATCTAAGATGTCTTGGTAAGGAGATTTGGGAGATTGTAGAGAATGGTGTTACACCTCATAATCTAACATCTGGCAATCCTCCTCAAGAAAACTTGGATAAGGAGATTGAGAATGATTGTAGAGCAAGAGAAGCCCTCTAGTGTGCACTTTCTAATCAACAAATAATGGGATTAACTGATAAATCATCTGCAAAGGCTGTATGGGACAAGTTGGAGACTCTTAATGAAGGTGACCCTACTGTGAATATTTCTAAACTTGATGGTTACCGGGTGAGATATGAAAACCTAAAGATGGAAGAAGATGAAAGGATTACTGCATTCATGGAAAGGGTAAATGAGATTGTTATGGGAATTCAATGTTGTGGTAGAACTCTAAGTGAAGATTAAATTGTTTCTAAAGTTCTGAGAGATTTACTACTAGCTTACAAGATGAAGGCTACTGCAATTAATGAATTGAGAACAATGGCTAATACTTCTGTCAATAGAGATACCTTGGTCTTCTTTTGAGCTTGAAGAATTTGGACCTTCTGGATCTGTGAAGTCTGAACCTTCTTTTCGTGCATCTGCATCATCAACCGACAAGCAAGATTGGATGGTATGAAGAGAGAAGATGAAGAATTTGAGAAACTTGCAGCCCTACTTGCTAGAAGAGTACCTAAAGGACCGGTAGGAAGTAAGCATGAAGGAAAATAACCTTTTAAAATGTTTTACATGTAATAAGATTGGTCATTTTGCATCTAGATGGTTTGAAAGGATTTCAAGATTTGAAGAAAGAGCTAGAAGATCTTTTAAGCCTAACCCTGGATATCAGAACAAGTATAAGTACAAGAAAAATAGAGACAAATCATGCTACATAGCAGATGAGGAAGGTGTGACTGATTCTGATGATGAACCGACAGAAGACTCTACTAGTGGTTCCGTCATTGGAAAGGAATGGGTGTTCCTGTCTATCAAGGAAGATGTTTCGGCACTGGAAGAGAATGTTAGGTCCCGAAGACAACTAAGAGGGGGGGGGGGTAAATCAGTTGTCCAATAAATTCAAACCAAAATTAACTTAACCAAAACTTAATGCTTAATGTCGGTAAAACAACTTTATGCCGGTAGACAATTTATCAATTAATTAAAGTACTGATAAAGATTAATGCATGAAACATAAAGACAATAACATCCACAACACATAACATAGATATTTGTACGTGGAAACCCTGTAAGGGGAAAAACCATGGTGGGAAGCCTTACCCACAATCAAATGATACTACTGTAGATAGTATGTGTATACAATATGGAGTCTGCACATGCAGAAAGGCCAACTACCTAGAGCTCACTGCTCAATCACAAAATGGGAGTCACACTAACTACAATTGGATGGATAAATCCAATGATAATGTACTGCTCAAAATAGCATCTTCATATGCTAGATTCAGTACCAGTTTAGCTCTGATATGCCTTCTTCAAATACCTTCCTTCAATCTTCAAATGATGTCTGCGTGTATAGTGTCATGCCCAAACTTTAGGGCAATAACGAGATACATTTTTTTTTTAAATCACAACTTAAAACATTAAATTAGCAAAGAAATGCTCTAACATGTTTTGTCTTAACTATGTTTAGAGTTAACTCTATCTACTAACTCAAGTAAGTAAAAATAATTTAAAAGTTAAATGCGGAATATTAAATGAATAGTTTTATTGTCTCATCGATTTTAATCAATAAACTAATTTAGTCAATTAATTGGTGCAGATAAAATTAATCTCCAATAGCCATTAATTGATTTTAGAACTAATTAAAATAGTCATAGCATATAGTTTTGTAAGTGTCTTTATTTTATTTAACAATAATTAAAAAGTAGTTTAAACTAAATCGACTAGAGGGTCGATTAAATTTCATAAGGAATATTTTCCTATAAAGTTTAATTTTATCAAAACAACTTACCCTATTTGTCATACATTACTAAAGGGATTAAACTTCATAGTATTTTAAATTTAAACATTTTATTTTTCTTCTTTGAATAAATCCATATGTTTATTAAAAACATATATAAATTATAACTCAAGATAAAATATTTAATCCAAAAGGTTTTCCTTTCTACACATTATTAAATCTCCACACACACACACACACACACACACACACACACACACATATATTCATATATATAAATATATATTTAACTAATATACTAAACTACACATCTTTATTAAATAACCCATGCAAACCCTAACTAAGGATATTTATTATATAATACCCCCACTTTTTAAAATTTCATTGTTGTTTTATACTACCCTAGCCCTACTGGGCTAGGGTTTTATATATATATATATTTTTGCTACTTTGTTTATGCAGGGGGGGGGCAAAAGATTCCTCAGAGGAGCAGCGACCATGTATTATGACAGGGGCGGAGGTTGAGATGGCGGCGGGCGGCGACCCCGGGGCGCCGCTCACTGTGGACCTCCACAATGGTGGCGACCACTGTGGCCGCCCACAGTGGCAGCGCTCGGTCGTCCACTGTGGGAAGCCACAGTGGCGGCGACACTGTGAACGCCCATAATGGCGCCGCCCACTGTGGTCATCCACAGTGGCGGCTCCCGACCACTGTGCAAAGCACAGTGGTTCGGCCCGAAACCCCTATGCACTATTTTTTTTTTTTTAAAGAAAAAGTTTAACTTTTTTTTTTTTAAAATTAAAAATATAAAACTATATATATATATATTTTTATATATATATATTATATATATTTATGTATATATATATATATGTATATTTATGTATATATATATGTGTGTATATATATATATATGCATATTTATTTATACATAAATATATATATATATATATATATATATATATATATATATATATATATATATATATGCATATTTATTTATACATAAATATGCATATATATATATATATATATATATTTATATTTTTTTTTATATAAAAAAAAAAGAAGAATTGATTCAAACATATATATATATGTGCATATAAATTCATATATATATATATATATATATATATATTGCATTTAGGGCAGATTCTTTTTTTGTATAAATATATGTTGATATTTGTGCTTTGAAACATATCTTTATATTTCTTTTTTTTTTTCTTTTATTAAAAAAAAATAAGAATAGATAGAGTTTTTTTTTTATTTATGTCCAATATACATATTTCTTGTAATTTTTAAATGTCTTGCATCTAGAATTGAATTAAATGGTTTATTTAATCCTCAGATTTATTTGCAGCAAGTAATTAACAGATTTAAATAAACTTAAAACAACAACTATTTAAATCTAGAAATTATTGAAATAAAACTATAGAAATGACTATAATAAATTTTGATTTTTATTTTCTGTAATAAACAAAATGACCGATTTAAATAAAATTAAATATTGCATTTTCATGTATAGATCTAAATTTTAGATTTTATTTTATTTCCCAACCTACTACATGCATGTAAATCCATTCCATTTCCTTTCTAGTATTTTGTTTTAAATGCATAAAGGGAATGAATAAACTTCTTTCTTTTCAAAATATCCTATACACAACAAATGTTAATTTTCAGAAATATAGAGATCTAAAACTAGAAATACTCATTTATTTTCTGTCGTATAGCATAAATAAATATTCATTTCATTAAAACATATTTCCAAGGCATAATCGTCACTTTACAAATAGGTCTCTCATTTCTAATAAATGAGGAAAATAATAAATACATTTCCTAATGTTTTCCTGCAACAAATAACTCCAGCCACATCTACTTGTCCTATTCTTTTCTTCCAACAATCTGCAAATAAATCAAAGGTTGCAACCATGGAGTGCTCACCTCCCAGCCTAGGCTAACTAGTAGCCACTCCCGAACTTGGAGAACCAAGCCCTAGACAGGATACACACATGCAAACACACACAACCAAGGGAAAGCAATCACAAACACATTCCCAACCCAGGGCTACACTGCACCACACATTGTGATGTCTTTTCAAGGGTGGTAGTGGACCAAGTACCCTGAGGAGACTGCAAGTATGGTAAAACATATAGCCACCTCATGGCAAACCATATACATCATAAGTATAACAACCCCACATCCTTATGCCCCCCAAGGCATTCATGCCTTATTTACCTCCTTATGAATCCCAAATGCATAAACAAGCCATGCAGCAAGGGTCACATAAAATCCCTTGTGATCACTCTCATAACGAGAGCCTCTCACTCGAGGGTTGTCACTTCTACCACCCACAATACCATCCCCTCTCCCAAGAGTAGGAGGCCTTGATTACTCCCAAAGCACATAAAATACATACAAAAAGTAAAACATAGAACACAATAATTTTCCAAGGAAAAACATGCAAGAAACTAGCCTTTTTACACAAGCAAATCCTTTCAACACAACATGCAATATAAAACAATACAAGGAGAAAAGTTGACCAACCTTCAACTACCCAAAGGTATGCTAGATTGGTTGAAGATGAGCAGCCCAATTCCACAAACCCTTGCCTCTCTACACTTAGCCAAAAATCCTAAAACCAAATCCGTCTTTCTTTCAAATTCTTGTCTCCAAAAATGGAGAGTGGGTGATTGCCCGCAAAATCTCTCATTCTTTCCTAAAAAGGCCTCAGTGAGAGTTCTCACAGGTTTCTAAAATTGAAAATGGAAAAGTCAGAAAAAGATCCAAAAGGATCTCTCATCAAAAAGGAAAGTTAACAACTTAGGTGATGCCTTCTAATTTTCAATTTTCGCTCAACTTAGGAAACCCACTTTTTAGGGTGTCTAAATGGTCACATGGGAGTTGAAACATGCCTAAAATTACTCCTAACCCTTAGGTATACCTTATAGGCTTTAGGAAACACTCTTAAACTACCCCTAGGTGTCCATTTAACCCCTTTTAAACCCCTCTGAAGTTAATTTTCGGGTCAAACTTAAGTTGACCACCCCAAAGATTCTCTTCCCAAGGCAATTATGGAATTACATTAAATTAATTGAAAAAGCTATGGTTAAACAACTCCCTCCAAGAGACCAATTTAAAAATCAAAACATAATTCAACACATGTGTCAAGTGACACAATAAAAACTTTTACAAATTTATACATGAAATCTTGTCTCTTGTTGGATTTACACAAATAAATAAATTCAATCTAACACACATGCAACATCCACTTTTACAAATAAAATACTATACAAATGGGGTGTTGTCTCTCCAAATAGACAAACCCTGGTTTTACGAACGTACATAGGTCTAGGTTTTGTTCTCCATAATATTTCCATGGTCACATGGATAATTTTCCTGCGCATCTCAATTACACATTAGTAATTTCAAATAACCTCATATAATATAAAACACATGAAGAAGAATACACATCAAACACTCTACATACAATATACACTTAAACAAATTAATACACCTTATATCCAAACAAATCCACATAAGCAATTTATCATAATTCTCATAATTTTGATCCACACATAAAACATGCATCCTATTTCTATCATCATAGTAAAGTCCTGCAAGTCCAATAATGACATATATCATTTGAAATTCATCCTATTCTAAAATCATGTAGAGTCCTATATCATAAAGCATATAAATGAAGCATCAACATATAGCAATGTTATCCAAATCATGGAATCATATAAGTTCTAAATCCATAATGCATAAAAATAAAGCATCCATAATAGACTCAACATAAAAATCACTGAAATGCTAGACTGAGTCAGGGTAGGGCCTCACATATAGCTCTACTTATTTTCGCATATACCTTATTACAATCCTTTTCCAAAATGCATATTAACTCACAAATGAGATCTTACATTTATACCATAACCTAAGACCAATTGAATAGGTCGGCTCACTAAAGATATTACAATGAAATCAATTACAAATAAATCAATATCTGATGCATCATGTCGGCTCAATGCATTTATAGTAATAATAGATCATCTTCATAACGTGTTGTGCTGATCTGGAATAGATATGCTTGCCAGTGCATAACCTGGACCTATTTGCCGGTAGAAGCAAATATGCAAACCCGAATAAACCAATAACCAAATCACCAAAACCAAGTGATCAAATAATGTCTTCAACATAACCAAGTAGTCTCCAAGTCATTCCAAGTGCCGGTGAACAATATAACCTATTGGTGAGCCAAATACCAGTGACTGTGCATAAATCACTGAACATGTCAGTGAACATAATCAAGAATCTCCAAATGCTGATAAGTGTTGACAAGTGTTTAACAAGTGTTGACATCAATGACAAAACCAATCCAGCACATCCAAAATACCAACAGAGAATGTACTTGAAGAGAAGGCATTGGCTGCTAAAATTGAAGATAAGGATGAATGGGTAATTGACAGTGGATGTTCACATCATATGACTAGAGATAAAAGGAATTTTCTATCTTTGTAAGAATTTGATGGCCGTCTGGTTAGATTTGGAGATGACAAAGCATGTATGATCAAGGGAAAAGGAACTATATCATTGGATGGTAAGAACAATACTAATAATGTCTATTATGTTGAAGGTTTAAGACATAATCTTTTGAGTGTAGGACAATTGGTGGATAAGGGATTTCAATTACAGTTCAAGGATGGAAAATGCAAAATCATTAATAGATCTGGTTTGGAGATTGCAACCAGTACACAAACAAAAGGTAATATATTTCATTTGAATTCCACTGAGAAGACATGTTTGATTGCACAAATTGATGAGAGTTGGCTATGGCATAAAAGGCCATGTCATGTGAATTTTGATTGCATTGTAAAGACCAGTTCAACTAAGGCAATTAGAGATATACCTAAGATTGTGAAGCCCTATAATGTGGTATGTAAAGAATCTCAAATGGGAAAACAAGTCAGAACCTTTTTTAAGAGTATACAAGACAAATTTAATGATGTTCTTGATCCTATTCATAATGATTTGTGTGGCCCTGCTAAGTTTTCAAGGTGATAGATATTTTATGCTAATCATTGATGATTATTCTAGAATGATGTGGGTTACTTTTCTAAGGGAGAAATCTGAGGCTTTTGAAAAGTTTAAAATCTTTAAGGCTAAAGTGGAGACAAAGATAGGATTGAATATTAAATGTTTAAGGTCAGATCATGGTGGAGAATTCACATCCGGTGAGTTTACTAACTTTTGTGAGAAGCATGGTATAAGGAGGCAATTTTCTACTCCTCAGACACCTCAATAGAATGGAGTTGTAGGAAGGAAGAACATAACTATCTTGGATGCTACTATAAAAATGATGATGGAAGCTAGTCTACCTCATATCTATTGGAGAGAAGTAGTGAGCACAACGGTCTATACATTCAACATAGCACATATCAAAGGAGAAACCAGTAAGACACCTTATGAACTATGGTTTGGCAATACACCTATAGTTAAGTATTTCAGAATCTTTGGTAGTAAATGTTATATGGGGAGAGATGATATCATTGGAGAATTTGATCCTAGATGCGATGAAGGAACTTTTCTTGGTTATTGTAATGAAAGAAAGGCATATAGATGCTATAACAAGAGATTGTAGAGAATTATGGAGAGTGCTAATGTCAAGGTGGATGAACTAAATAGAAGTCAAATCAGAGTTTATGAGAAAGAACTAGTGGTGGAAATGATCATAACTAAACCAGTAACACCTTTACCAAAACAAAATGTTGAGCTAGTTACTCTGACAGTATTAGAAAATTCAACAGTAACTAAAGAACTGGGAAGAAGAACAGAGAGTCAAAAGACTCCTAGGTATGTGAGATTGAATCATTTAGAAGATCAGATCATTGGGGATAAGAACAATGGAGTGATGACAAGAAGGAGATTGACATCTAATGAGGTATGTTTAATTTGTCAAGTTGAACCAGTATCAGTAATTGAAGCATGTAAAGATGAATGTTGGATGAAAGCTATGGAAGAAGAATCAGATCAGATTGAGAAGAATAAAACATGGACTTTATTTCCTCAGCCTAAAAATAAGATGAATAAATTGAATGAAGATGGACAAGTTGTAAGGAATAAAGCTAGATTGGTTTGTAGGATAGTCTCAGAAGGAAGGAATTGATTATGGTGAAACTTTTGCACCTATAGCTAGGATTGAAGCTGTAAGATTATTTCTTGCCTATGTTGCACATAAGAACTAAAAGGTTTATCCGATGGATGTTAAGTGTGCATTTTTGAATAGGGATCTTGATGAGGAAGTTTATATTGAGAAACCTAATGGTTTTTCACTTTCAAATGATAAAAACATAGTTTGCAGGTTAAGGAAAGCTTTATATGGATTGAAACAGGGACCTAGAGCTTGGTATGCAAGGTTAGATAAATATCTTTTGAAGCTTGGTTTCACTAAAGGTAATGTTAACAGTAATCTATATTATAAAGTCACTAATAATGATATATTGATCATTGAAGTTTTTGTTGATGACATCATTTTTGGAGGTGAAGATAAGTTGTGCATGAAAATTTATAAGAATATGGAGAAAGAATTTGAAATGTCTAAGATTGGGGAAATGATATTTTTCTTAGGTTTGCAGATTACTCAGACTAACAAAGGTATTTTCATATGCCAAACTAAGTATGCTAGGGAATTGTTGAAGAAATTTGGTATTGTAGATTCTAAAGCGGTAAGTAATCTTATGGATACAAGTGAAAAATTGTCAAGGAAAGATGAATCTACACCAGCAAATCCTACAAGATACAAGTCTATGATTGGAGGTCTACTATATTTGACTTAAACTAGGCTTGACATAATGAATGTTGTTTGTATTGCATCTAGATTTCAGAGTGATCCTAGAGAAAATCATGAGTGCAGTGAAAATAATTTTTAGATACTTGCAAGGTACATCTGAATATGGTTTGTGGTACCCTAAGGATGATGACTTTACTTTATGTGCATATATAGATGTAGATTGGGTTGGTGATGTTCATGATTAGAAAAGTACTTCTGATGGAGCTTTTTTTCTTGGAAAGAAGTTGGTTTCATGGATTAGCAAGAAACAATCATGTACTTATTTATCTACTGTTGAAGTTGAGTATGTTGTTGTTGCTACTAACTGTACACAAGTTCTATGGATGAAGCAAATGTTGAAGGATATTAAAGTGCATTGCACTGGACTGGTAGTTATTCATTGTGATAACTCTGCTACTATTGACATATCAAAGAATTTGGTATTTCACTCTAAGACAAATAACATATCTATCAAGTATCTTTTTGAAGGAGAAGGTGGAAGAAAATGAATTTAGACTTGTCTATGTGAATACTAAAGATCAAATTGTAGATATTTTCACTAAACCTTTGCCTAAAGAATCATTTGAGTACCTGAGAGACAGATTAGGGGTTTCTGCCCCCCCCCCCAAAAAAAAGAACTGGATGATGTTATTTGGTATCAGTCTGGTATGCATTATCAGAGATATTACTCATTTAGACATTGATGTGGGGATGCTATTGCAAAGGAGTCAGGGGGAGTAGTTAGCCTTGTGTTTTAGTTGTTTATGTTTCTACTTTGATATTTATGTCAAATTTTTGGCATTGATGCTAAAGGGGGAGAGATATATGTAAGAAAATAGAGCTTTACAGAGATATCATTCACAGGGGGAGTTTGATCTATGTTTTAGAACTTCATTGCTTTATCTTGGTATGGGAGATTGTTGGTTATCTTCCATTGGGGGAGACTTGTTTGACATTTCTTAGCACTTGGATGTTTTTCAAATCTAGTGTTCCCATCAATGCCAAAGGGGGATATTGTTGGCCATTTGGAGGAATTGATTATGTGTTGCATTGATGTTTTGTCATTGATGTCAACACTAGCTATTTTGGATGCTTTACCGGTATCCTTCTGGTCTTGGTAGGTTGTTTGGTTTCTGGTTGGATTGGATCCGAAATGATCTAGTATGCTCTGATATGTTTGGGTTTTGGAATTAGCTTATTCATGTTCATGTTTAGTCAGTTGGTTTTGATCTAGTGATCGGATGCTATCCTATATGCTTGGAAGCTTGGTTTGTGGTTTTGGCGAGGGTTTCACTAGAAGAGCTTTGATGAAGATCTTTGATGATATACATAAATGGTGTTGGTGCAGCTTTTGGTGGAGATTCAGGATGCTGATGGTGATCATGTTCGAGACTTAGTTGATTGGGATTATTGCTTTGTTGTGTATGGACCTCTATTGGGTCTCGGTGTATCTAGGTTATGGACCGGCTTAATGTAACATGTGGATTGGACCTCTTGATGTGTTTCTGGGATGTCTTATGGGTTGGATATTATTTTTTTGGTCTTAGGCTGCCATACTTTAATTATATAATTGTTTTATTGTCTCGTGGCCGACCTTATTGTTTATGGTTGAGAGTTTGTATATATATGATGTAAGATCTCATTATAAATCATCATGGAAAGAGATATGGATATCTAAGGAGCGAATAATGTAATAATCATTCAGGTAGAGGATTTGGTCGATAATTGGTGATCGAGTTGGGTAGAGGAATTAGTCCTCTTGTATTGAGCTTAACCGAAACTGTATTCTGGCATAAGAGATACTATCTCTGCAGTTCATTCATTTCTCCAGATTGTAGTTTGGATTTCTATGTAGTCAGTGAGACTCCTTTTGTGATGAGCTATAATGCCCCGCTAGGAACCCTAAAGGAAAACAACACAACTAGGCAACTAAAGGGTGAAATAATTTTTTTTTTGTTAAAGACTAAGTGTACTAACTATAATCATTGCACGTTTAACAACATAGCGGAAGTCTATCATAAGTTTTTCTGAGGGTAACCAACGAAGATTAATTTCATAGATTATATTAACACCACAGTTAATCCATTCAATAAGATAAATTGAATACTTAAGTTTAAAACTACACATACATCCAAATTTCACAATAAAGAAATAAAAGTATTCCAATGTACCCAATTTCCATAAACCATTTAAACATAAGATCAAAACAATAACATTCATTTCACTGACATAATAATATTACAATATCCATAAATACATGGCTTCCAATAATATCACTGGTTACAAATATACAATATCAAGTTTACATAAAAGTCTGATACAATGACCACAAGGTCTCAACTGAACAATGAACTCGAACAAGAGCTGGTACATAAACCATGATCCAATAAACACCAGCGAAGCCTTTCCTCGCCTGAAGATACAATCCAGAACATCCGATAGGAAGTGGCACTACCACCCGACCATGTGATCCCGAAATGGAACCACCCCACCGTGCTAGGAGATAGTAGAAAACCCTCAAGCAAGAAAAGTAAAACAAGTACAAAAGGACTACAAGACTCTGCAACCATCCATGTAACACAACTCACAAAACACTAGTGACTCTAAGAAGAGAGTGTCATCGTATAGCTTGATGGTTACCATGGTACAGCCTCCATAGGTCCCGACCCCCATACTCGGGTTTCTCCTAGTAACCTCTCCTGAGCCTCCGGTTCCAACTAAGTCTCATGCGGACCCTACCAATCCTTTCGTGAAGACAAGGTGGTAAGTTTACCATTCCAGGCCTTCTCGTAACATCATGAGCCCTGTACAAGCACTCACCTATGCATGAGGCACATTTATCTTAATTAATATTTAAACTATCCACCCCCTAATCAATTATTAGGTTATCACTTTTTAACTAACTTTTGAAGGGTTACCCTATCATCCATTTCGGGCACAGCCCCCACTCGAAAGCCACTCTCTCTCTTAGGACACTAACAAGAAATGTTTCACTCTACGAGAACTCTATGGTGAAACAGGCAACCATAAACAATCCTGACAAACACAGGTGAAGGATACTCAAATACCAACCCAAGATTGACCATTTGGACAAAAACACACAATGGCTCATATCAAATAGGTTACACAACAACACCTGATCTAGGAGAAATAATAACATAGGACACAATGACAATTTAACCAAAATTGCAATGAAATAAAACTTGACTGAGAACACAATATACGTAAGATCCTATTACATGCAATCTTTCCTTAAAAACAGCCAAAGCATAAATAACATGCAATTTACAAATTTTCAAATAACAAGAATTTACAACTTTTTAATACCAAAAACATCCACTTTGTCATTTGTCCAAAAAGATTTAAAATACAAATAATTCTCCTAATGTATTTTCAACATATTTATTTAAATTAACATTCCAAACTGTAATTAAATAATATTTTAAATAACATTTAAAATATTATAATAACTACCAAAAGAAACATATCTAATATTAAAAACACATATATGAATATACATATATAATATAATACATAATAATATTTAATTTATCTAAGCCCCTGGGTATGAAACCCGAAACAATGGACAGGGTTTAGAAATTAATTAAAATTAAAAAAAACACTTTAATAATTGTTAAAAGCCCCTGTCACGGTAGCCTATGCTACCGCCGGTAGCTAGTACTACCGTCCGGTAGCACTGCTACTGTCCAGTAGCACTACTACCGTAGGTAGTTGCTACCGCCGATAGCACTGCTACCGTCGGTAGTACTGTGTACTACCGCCAGTAGCGGATGCTACCATAGGTAGTTTCTTTTTTTTATTATTTTTAATTTTTAATTTTTTTTATTTATTTATTTATTTTTTTTTTTTTATAATTATTTAATTTTTTATATATATATTTTTAAACAGAACAATAAAAAACAATACTTTTTCAATAATTTCATTTTAATAAAATTTTAACAACAATAATAACAAAAAACCAATATTTTTCCAATAATTCCATTTTAACAAAATTTCAATCCTTCTTCATTTTTTTTATTTAATTAACCCAAATAAATTTAATGTGTAATTAAATTTATTTTCTTAAGGTAATTAAAACTGTAGACACCCAAAAATGGTCAACGCTTGCGGAATCATACTTTAACATTTGCGCATTGCCTCATTTTAGGTTTTTGCGTCGCATTAACATTTCTCCTATGTCACGCACTTGATTTTTATCATTTGCGAACATCGAGTCATTCTTCTACATTCTTCAATCATCTCGTCTTCAAATTTGGTCTTGCCGACAACATTATCCAGTCATGATTTTGATCGATTTTACCCTGTCGCATCAATTTGCGTATTCATTTGTCATCAATTTGGACATCATCAATCCTAATTAGGGTTTTGTCCTCTTATCAATCCTGTCAATCTTGCGATCGTTGTCCTCTTGTCAATCTTATCATTTTGGACATCGTCAATCCTAATTAGGGTTTTGTCCTATTTTCAATCTTATCATTTGGCGATCGGTTTATCAATCTTGTCGATTTATCATCAATCCTTCAATCTTGTCATCTTGTGATCGATTTGTCATCGATCGTGGTCATGTCTAATCTTGTCATTTTGCAATCTATTTTGCCGATTTTGTCATTTTTCAACCGATTTGTCATCGATCGTTATCTGTCTCGATTATGTCAATTTGGATCAATTTGTCATTGTTCCTCGTCAATTGGCGCATCTATCAATCAAATCATTTTGTCGCATTGGTCATTTATCAAATCAAATCATGATCAAGTCAATTATAGACCTAATTATCATCCTCGCATTTCTAATTCGTCTTCTAGGGTTTCATGATTCAATCATTTAACCTAATTTGTCATTTCTTCCTTTAGGATTAAATAAATTACTTATTTATCCTAAGTTTCCTTATTACAATTAAATCTTCATTTAATTGTCTAATTATTCACTAAATCCTAATTTCTAATTTCTTTCAATTTCTAATTTCCCATTTTCATTATTCTCTAATTTCCTAATTTTCTAATTTATCCAAATTCAATTTTCTCCTATTTCTTTCCTAAATTTATGGCAATGACATAGAAATTTGTCATAAAATGTCATAAATTGTCATAAAATTCTTGACATAGAAATGTGTCATAGGATTTGTCATAAAATGTCATAAATTCTTGACATAGAAATTTGTCATGAATTGTCATAAGCCTTGCATAGCAATTTGTCATGGATATGTCATAATTTTGCTATTATTGATTTGAATTTCTATTCAAATCTCTTTCATGCTAGTTTGCTCATTTCTCCAATTTCTCTATAAATTGGATGTTTTCTTCAATCAATCCCTTCATGAATCTCGAATTTTTACCGAACTTTCGTTTCTAGTACTCTTGAGCCTTTTTGCTTTCAATTGTGTGAGCACTTGTAGGTGAGATCCACAAAACTATTGAAGAGGAAAGAACAACAATGGAGCCGCATGGAAGGAGTATTCAATCTTGAATCTGGTTTGCATAATGTTTTCTTTTGAATGCTTCATTTTCATACCTCCATTGAATGTGCTTTGGAATTAGGTTCATTTCAATGAGTATTCTTATGATTGAGCTATCATGTCTAGTGTTTTGATTGATATACTTATCTTGTGATGAATCCTAATTTCTACGCTACAAAAACCATTTCTCAGGTAAATACCCTTTCTCACAAATCTTGCAAATTTCCATGCATCCTAAAATCCAACAAATTTTCTATAACAATTTTCCTAATTTTCACAAAATTACATTCTTCCCACAAATAAGAAATACACATCAGGCATGAATTTTCAAACAAAACTCAAATTCACCAGAAGAGAGTTTGGGATTTGACAATTATTTTACACACACATCAAGCAGAGAAAAATAGAAATATTTTTAATAAAACACAAAACTAAGAAATCAAACAACCTAGTATAGCTTTCCTGGAAGAATTTTGTAGAAGAGCCCTAATCCCTTCAATAACTTCTAATAAAATTTCTTCACCTAAATTCTTGATCTGTTCCTGTGTATCCCTATCTGAGTAACTAAATAAAAGACCTAACCCCTATTTAAACTAAAATTCTAGGATCAATAGCTTTTTCACAAAAAACCTAAATTTAGAATAATAGTAATTTATTTTATTTTATTTTCTAAATTTATCACATGCAATAATTAAAAAACATTATTCTTTCTTTCCTTTTCTCATGCACATTAATTAATTTCCTAAATAAAGAATTAATACAATATTTTAATTCCAATTAATTAATTTTCTAAATAAAGAATTAAAACAATACTTTAATTCCAATTAATTCTTTTTCTAAATAAAGAATTAAAACAATACTTTAATTCTAATTATTCCTTTTATTCATTTATTTAATTATAACTTTAGAAAATAATAAATACAATTAATCTAATTTATTTTTAAAATAAAAATATATTTTTAATACCATGCAGCTTAATTTAATAATTTCTTTAATTAACTAAATTTATAATCTCAATGCATAAACAATACAATAATGAGATAATTTCATAAACTTAATTAAATCCACTAAAACACTCAAATTAAACAAATCTCAAGCAATTACCCATAAAAGATAAAATGACAAAATACGAAGACCAAACTAACTAACAAAATGACTAACTGATGACACTCATACGAGTGTAACTAAGTAAAATAGGGTCAACTACTATCTCCTCCACTTCAATCGGAAAATATAAGGCATGCTTAGACCTGTGAAGCCAAGTGGAGACGATACCCCATACCTACCCGGTACTTGTACCTGCAATATCCTGCATCACCGAACCACACATGCATATATGTATATATAGAAAACATGGCATACACACCGATGAAGGAGAATCGCGGCATTCCCTGTCTCACTGAAATGAGTGAAGGAAAATCATCCCCTTGCATCCAATACACTCGCAAACACACAACATATAATTCCACATTGCATAAATAAAGTAAAATGTCAATACATAGCAATAATACATAAAATGCCATAAATCACAAGTACTGAAATACTACAAATAAATTATACATCTCATCTCCAAATAAAGCATAATGTCATAAAAATCTGAATAATATGTCATGGTAATGTATCCACTGAAAAACAACCAATAATAAAGTATGAGTCTAATGAGTTCAAACTAGTAGGGGTACTACATTCTCCCCCCCAAAACTAGGCTTACTCCTGGAAGCCTAAAATAAATAAGAATACAGTTCTCTCATCTTTGCTGTATCCTCCCAAGTTGCCGAGGTCTCACCATTTGGGTCCCATAGGACCCTTACCTGGTCGACGGTACGACCCCTGAGGATCAAATCTCGACGCTGAAGAACTCGCACGGGCTCCATGGAAAGTTGCGCGTCCTCGACCTGCAAAGAGTTCCAATCAAGAACATGTGTCACATCTGGATGATAAGGTCAAAGAACTGAAACATGAAATACATCGTGGATGTGGGATAGACTCGGTGGCAAAGCAAGATGGTAGGCAACAGGTCCTATCCTCTCAAGGATCTCAAAAGGTCCAACAAACTGAGGCACCAACTTAGATCCCTTTCCATAACAGATCAGACTCTTCTGCGGATGCACTCTCAAGAACACACGATCGCCAACAGAAAACTGATGATCTACCCTATGAGCATCTGCATACTTCTTCTGTCTATCCTGTGCTACTACTAAATGCTCACGAATCCTATCTACCTGCTGCTCCATCTCCCGAAGAATATCCGGTCCTATAAGCACCATATCCTCTAACCGATCCCAACTCAAAGGAGTGCGGCAAGGATGACCATACAATTCCTAAAAGGGGGACATACCTATGGAGCTATGATATCCATTATTATAAGCAAACTCCACTAGATATATATAGTCCTCCCAATGTGACTGTTGGTCCATCACATACATGTGAAGTATGTCCTCTAATACCTGATTCACTCTCTTTGTCTGACCATCTATCTCTAGATGATAAGCTGAACTAAAATTCAACTGAGTCCCCAAAGCATGCTGAAGTGAGGTCCACAATGCTGAGGTAAAGACAGGATCTCTATCAGATATGATCTGCCTCAGAATCCCATGCAATCTCACCACTTCTTCTAAGAAGACTCATGCCACCACTACTACTGTGTAGGAAGCTCGAATAGGAACAAAATGAGCAATCTTAGTCAATTTGTCAACTATGACCATGATGGCATCATGATGACATGAAGAGATAGGCAAACCAACAATGAAATCCATGGAAATGATATCCCATTTCCAATCCGATACTAGAATAGGCTGCAAAAGCCCTGCTAGGTGCTGATGCTCTGCCTTCACTCGCTGACACTCTAAACATTTCGACACAAAATCAGCAACGTCATGTTTCATACCCGCCCAATGATAAATTTGTCTAAGATCTGCATGCATCTTCTTGACACCAGGATGTGCCGAATAAGGTGCACGATGGGCCTCGGTCATGATCAAAACATGAAGACCCTCCAAAGGAGGTACATAAATCTATTCATGGTGATGAAGAAGTCCATCTGCCTCAAGGTTATACCTAGAAAATCTACCCTCTAAAGGCCTTCTGGATTCTATCACAGCTCTAACATCCTGATACCAAGTATCCTGAGGAAGAACTCCAAGAATCCTCTCTCTCAAGTCTACTCCAAGGGATAATGCTGAAACTTCATACCGCCTACGACTCAAAGCATCTTCTACTACATTCTCTTTCCCCTGAATATAACGAACCTCAAAATCATATTCGTAGAAGAATTCCATCCATCTTTGCTGTAGAGCATTCAAGTTTGGCTATGTGAATATATACTGCAAACTGCAGTGATCACTATGCAGCTCAAACCGATGCCCTAATAGGAAATGCCGCCATCGAACCAAAGCATGAACTATAGCTGCCAACTCTAAATCATGAACTGGATAGTTCAACTCATGGTTCTTGAGTTTGCGAGACTCATAAGCAACCACACGTCCATCCCGCATAAGTACTGCACCAATACCTTCCAAAGAGGCATCTGTGCATACCATAAAATCTCTAGATAGATCAGGAACTACCAAAATCGGAGCACTGACAAGGAGTTCCTTCAAGGTTTTAAAAGTTGCTTCACACTATTCTGACCAAACAAACTTCTTCCCTTTTCTCTGAAGAGAAGTAATAGGGTGTCCTATCCGGAAAAAGCCTTCAACAAAGCGACGGTAATATCCGGCCAAACCCATAAAAATCCTAACTTTAGAAATGTTGGTCGGTGCTGGCCAATCAACACTGGCTTGGATCTTTGAAGGATCCACATATATACCTTCTCCCGAAACCACATGACCAAGATAGTTCACCTCAGTCTGGAAGAAGTCACACTTTGCTAAATTGGCATAAAGTTGATTTTCCCTTAAGCACTGCAGTACCTGACGTAAGTGACCCTCATGCTCCTCCACAGATCTAGAATAAATCAGAATGTCATCCAAGAATACAATGACGAAACGATCAAGATAGGTGTGAAAAAACTCCATTCATTAAGCTCATGAAAACTGAAGGCACGTTCGTCAACCCGAATGGCACCATTGTGAACTCATAGTGACCATAACAAGTACGAAATGTTGTCTTATGAATGTCTGCATCCTGAATGCATAACTGATGGTATCCAGATTTCAAGTCAATCTTAGAGAACACCTTGGCTCCCTTAACCTGATCAAAAAGGTCATCTATACGAGGCAATGGATATCTATTCTGGATGGTTACCTTATTCAACTGTCGGTAATCAATGCATAACCGAAGAGAACCATCTTTCTTTTTAACAAAGATAATATGCGCACCCCAAGGGGAAACACTAGGATGAATGAATCCCTTGGCCAATAATTCTTCTATCTGCAATTTCAACTTGCTTAACTCCTGAGTAGTCATCCGATATGGAGCTCTCAAAATAGGTTCTGCACCAGGAACCAAATCAACATGAAAGTCTATATCTCACTTCGGAGGCATACCAGGAATATCCAATGGAAACACGTCTGCATACTCTCTAAGAATAGGCTGACTATCAAGAGTGATTTCTTGCCTCTCTGACTCATCCAATTCCTCAAGAGTGATTGCAAAAAGTTGACATCCTCTACGCATGCACTACTTAAGTTGCATAGCGGAGATCATACGCAGGGATATCGGCCTCTATACTCCAACAATGTCGACTTCTCTGCCAAGGTCATCTAAACACTCTACTATCTTCTTGCGACAATATACACGAGCACTGTGAGATGATAGCCAATCCATCCCCAATACAACTCCATAAGATCCCAAAGTAATAACCCGAAGGTCCACTGAAGTAACTTTGGTTCCTAATTTCAACTCACAACTAGGAATAAAGGCATCTACAGAAACACGGACACCTATATCCAACTCTACTTGCCACCTATCTGCTTGCTTAGCAGATGTAAGTCCGCACCGCTCCACAATGGATGAAGAAATAAAAGAATCAGAAGCTCCAGAATCGAAAAGTACAGAGATAGGGGTTCCATGCAACATACCTGCTGCCTCAATGACTTTACCATGATGATCAGCTTGGCAGTCATCTATCACTACAAATACTCTATGGGACCTCTCTACATCTCCTACTGTAGGTTCAGATGCTACTGGTCTCTGACTACCTATGTTGTGGACATTTTGAGGACATTGTGCAGCTCTATGACCAAACTGCCCACAAGAGAAGCAAGCTCCTCTATTACTTGTTGGTCCACTTGATTGCTGGAAACTTCCCTAGCTAGGGGCGTAAGATGCACTCTGTGAGGCCTGCCCAGTAGGACCCTATTTGCCCCTTTGCCAATTCCTACCCTTCTTATACTAAGAATCGCCACCTTGTTGGCCCTGGAATTATTTTGGTTTTGACTATTGCTGTTGTTGTTGCCCACTCTTAGCGGGTGCTTGAGGAGTTATAAATGGTGCAGCTGACTAGGATTGATTTCCCCGAGCTTTATTCCCACTGGTAGGTGCACTTCCTATTTGTACACCTGTCTGACCACCAAGTGCATGACTAAGGTTCAGCTTAACTAATCTGGCCTTTTCAACGGCTATCTCCATTGAAGTTGGCTTGAATACCCTCACACCTCCACTGATACGGTCATTCAAACCTCTTAGGAAATGTTGGACAAGCATAGCCTCATCATTACCAATTCCGACGTATTGTTTGAGCTCATAGAACCTGTGCTCATACTGGTTTACTATCATCCCATACTGATGCAAGGCATAAAACTCATCTGCTCGAGTCTGCCTCCACTGGGGTGAGAGAAATCATGCCCTGAATCTCTCCAGAAATAGTTCCCATGTGATGGTGTTAATGCATACACTGATCTTCTCCTCCTCTAATCTCCACCAGATTGAAGCAAATTTATTTAGACGCATAATAGCACATCTTGCCTTGGTGTTACTGCTGTATGGAAACATAGCGAAACACTGGTCCAAGCTGATAAGCCAGGTCTCTGCCTCAAGACCAATACCCATACCATCAAAGTAAGGAGGATTGGACCTCATCAAGTCCTTTATGTGACCTAAGGAAGGTGGATCTCAGACAACTAGAATCTCCCCTCACCTTGGTGATCTCTCTCTCTCTCTCTCTCTCTCTCTCTCTCTCTCTCTCTCTCTCTCTCTCTCTCTCTCTCTCTCTCTTTCCTCTGGAACTCGTTGAAGTGGCTCCTCAACCTGAGCATGAATAGGTTGCTCAAACTCAAGCCTTTGGCCTAACCTAGCTAGAACCTCCTGAAACATCTGTCTCAGCTCTTCCCTTTCGAAAACATGTTCTCCTACATGCTGAGAGTTTTGATGAACAGATTGTTCCTGCTCCTAATGAACTGACTGTTTCGACTCAACACTCACATGAGTGGGTGGTGGTGAAGGGTAGTGATGGTTAGAACCACAGCCTCATCCTCCACCTCTGCCTCCTTGGCGACCACCCGTACGGCCACCTCCTCTAGCTTTCTTAGCCATGACCTGGTACCATAAAAGAGAAAAAGGTTTAGATCCATAGCATGGATAAGTCATGAGAGATACAAACATTTATGACCTAAGCATGGTCAATGAAAGGCACACTACAAACCCAGAGTATCCAGTGTTGAAACTTGGGCTCTGATACCGAATGTAATGCCCTGCAAGGAACCCTAAAGGAAAACAACACAACTAGGCAACTAAAGGTTGAAATAATTTTTTTTTTGTTAAAGACTAAGTGTACTAACTATAATCATTGCACATTTAAAAACACAACGGAAGTCTATCATAAGTTTTCCTAAGGGTAACCAACAAAGATTAATTTCATAGATTATATTAACACCACAGTTAATCCATTCAATAAGATAAATTGAATACTTAAGTTTAAAACTACACATACATCCAAATTTCACAATAAAGAAATAAAAGTATTCCAATGTATCCAATTTCCATAAACCATTTAAACATAAGATCAAAACAATAACATTCATTTCACTGACATAATAATATTACAATATCCATAAATACATGGCTTCCAATAATATCACTGGTTACAAATATACAATATCAAGGTTACATAAAAGTCTGATACAATGACCACAAGGTCTCAATTGAACAATGAATTCGAACAAGAGCTGGTACATAAACCACGATCCAAGAAACACCAACGAAGCCTTTCCTCGCCTGAAGATACAATCCAGAACATCTGATGGGAAGTGGCACTACCACCCGACCATGTGATCCCAAAATGGAACCACCCCACTGTGCTAGGAGATAGTAGAAAACCCTCAAGCAAGCAAAGTAAGACAAGTACGAAAGGACTACAAGACTCTGCAACCATCCATGTAACACAACTCACAAAACACTAGTGACTCTAAGAAGAGAGTGTCATTGCATAGCTTGATGGTTACCATGGTACAGCCTCCATAGGTCCTAGCCCCCATACTCGAGTTTCTCCTAGTAACCTCTCCCAAGCCTCTGGTTCCAACTAAGTCTCATGTGGACCCTACCAATCCTTTCATGAAGACAAGGTGGTAAGTTTGCCATTCCAGGCCTTCTCATAACATCATGAGCCCTATACAAGCACTCACCTATGCACGAGGCACATTTATCTTAATTAATATTTAAACTACCCACCCCCTAATCAATTATTAGGTTATCACTTTTTAACTAACTTTCGACGGGTTATCTTGTCATCCACTTCGGGCACGGCCCCTGCTCGAAAGCCACTCTCTCTCTTAGGACACTAACAGGAAATGTTTCCCTCTACGAGAACTCTATGGTGAAACAAGCAACCATAAACAATCCTGACAAACACAGGTGAAGGATACTCAAATACCAACCCAAGATTGACCATTTGGACAAAAACACACAATGGCTCATATCAAATAGGTTATACAACAACACCTGATCTAGGAGAAATAATAACATAGGACACAATGACAATTTAACCAAAATTGCAATGAATAAAACTTGACTGAGAACACAATATACGCAAGATCCTATTACAGGCAATCTTTCCTTAAAAACAGCCAAAGCATAAATAACATGCAATTTACAAATTTCCAAATAACAAGAATTTACAACTTTTTAATACCAAAAACATCCACTTTGTCATTTGTCCAAAAAGATTTAAAATACAAATAATTCTCCTAATGTATTTTCAACATATTTATTTAAATTAACATTCCAAATTGTAATTAAATAATATTTTAAATAACATTTAAAATATTATAATAACTACCAAAAGAAACATATCTAATATTAAAAACACATATATGAATATATTAGATTTATTTATATACATATATAATATTATACATAATAATATTTAATTTATCTAAGCCCTTGGGTACGAAACCCGAAACAGTGGACAGGGTTTAGAAATTAATTAAAATTAAAAAAAACACTTTAATAATTGTAAAAAGCCCCTGTCACGGTAGCCTATGCTACCGCCGGTAGATAGTACTATCATCCGGTAGCACTGCTACCGTCCGGTAGCACTACTACCGCCCGTAGCACTGTGTACTACCGCCGGTAGTGGATGCTACTGTAGGTAGTTTCTTTTTTTTTTTAATTTTTAATTTTTTATTTTTTTTATTGTTTTTTAATTTTTATTTTTTTATAATTATTTTATTTTTTTTATATATATTTTTAAATAGAACAATAAAAAAAAATACTTTTTCAATAATTTCATTTTAATAAAATTTTAACAACAATAATAACAAAAAAACAATATTTTTCCAATAATTCCATTTTAACAAAATTTCAATCCTTCTTCCTTTTTTTTATTTAACTAACCCAAATAAATTTAATGTGTAATTAAATTTATTTTCTTAAGGTAATTAAAACCATTTCTCAGGTAAATACCCTTTCTCACAAATCTTGCAAATTTCCATGCATCCTAAAATCTGACAAATTTTCTATAACAATTTTCCTAATTTTCACAAAATTACATTCTTCCCATAAACAAGAAATAAACATCAGGCATGAATTTTCAAACAAAACTCAAACTCACCAGAAGAGAGTTTTGGATTTGACAATTATTTTACACACACATCAAGCAGAGAAAAATAGAAATATTTTTAATAAAACACAAAACTAAGAAATCATCCAACCTGGTATAGCTTTCGTGGAAGAATTTTGTAGAAGAGCCCTAATCCCTTCAATAACTTCTAATAAAATTTCTTCACCTAAATTCTTGACCTGTTCCTGTGTATCCCTGTCTGTGTAACTAAATAAAAGACCTAACCCCTATTTAAACTAAAATTCTAGGATCAATAGCTTTTTCACAAAAAACCTAAATTTAGAATAATAGTAATTTATTTTATTTTATTTTCTAAATTTATCACATGCAATAATTAAACAACCTGGTATAGCTTTCCTGGAAGAATTCTGTAGAAGAGCCCTAATCCCTTCAATAACTTCTAATAAAATTTCTTCACCTAAATTCTTGACCTGTTCCTGTGTATCCCTGTCTATGTAACTAAATAAAAGACCTAACCCCTATTTAAACTAAAATTATCGGATCAATAGCTTTTTCACAAAAAACCTAAATTTAGAATAATAGTAATTTATTTTATTTTATTTTCTAAATTTATCACATGCAATAATTAAAAAACATTATTCTTTCTTTACTTTTCTCATGCACATTAATTAATTTCCTAAATAAAGAATTAATACAATATTTTAATTCCAATTAATTAATTTTCTAAATAAAGAATTAAAACAATACTTTAATTCCAATTAATTCTTTTTCTAAATAAAGAATTAAAACAATACTTTAATTCTAATTAATCCTTTTATTCATTTATTTAATTATAACTTTAGAAAATAATAAATACAATTAATCTAATTTATTTTTAAAATAAAAAAATATTTTTAATACCATGCAGCTTAATTTAATAATTTCTTTAATTAACTAAATTTATAATCTCAATGCATAAACAATACAATAATGAGATAATTTCATAAACTTAATTAATTAATTAATTAAATCCACTAAAACACTCAAATTAAACAAATCTCAAGCAATTACCCATAAAAGATAAAATGACAAAATACGAAGACCAAACTAACTAACAAAACGACTAACTGACGACACTCATACGAGTGTAATTGAGTAAAATAGGGTCAACTACTATCTCCTCCACTTCAATCGGAAAATATAAGGCATGCTCAGACCTGTGAAGCCAGGTGGAGACGATACCCCGTACCTACCTGATACTTGTACCTGCAATATCCTGCATCACTGAACCACACATGCATATATATATATATATATATATAGAAAACACGGCATACACACCGATGAAGGAGAATCGCGACGTTCCCTGTCTCACTGAAATGAGTGAAGGAAAATCGTCCCCTTGCATCCAATACACTCGTAAACACACAACATATAATTCCACATTGCATAAATAACATAAAATGTCAGTACATAGTAATAATACATAAAATGCCATAAATCACAAGTACTGAAATACTGCAAATAAATTATACATCTCATCTCCAAATAAAGCATAATGTCATAAAAATCTGAATAATATGTCATGGTAATGTATCCACTGAAAAACAACCAATAATAAAATATGAGTCTAATGAGTTCAAACTAGTAGGGGTACTACATGAGCAGTGCGCTCTACACTGTTGGCCTCCTGCAAGTGTAGGCCCCTCAATTGCAATTCACATACTTACTGCAAAAGTATTATCTGACTGTGGGTAGGTTTCTCACCATGGTTTTTCCCTTTGCCAGGTTTTCCACGTATAAATCTTGGTGTCATGTGGATTGTATTTATTCTCTGATTATTGTTTATGCTTAATTGGTTTATCTGTTATTTTGGTAATTGGTTTATGCATTCCGGTATTGATCTTTTGGGTTTCGGTATTAAATTTTTAATTTCTTAAGGTTCCGGTAATCTGGTGACAATTGATTCAACCCCCCCCCCCCCCCCCCCCTCTCAGTTGTCTTCTGGTTATTTGAATTGTCTAACATTATTTCCCCTCCTTTTCTAAACTAAATGTGTATTGAGGTACATTAGTCCAATGAACTTCATGAATATTATTATTCTAGACTAATGATTGGGGCTCCCTCTTAGGGGGAGCTAAGTGTAGTTGTGATTTTTTTAGGAATTAAACAAAATGAGCTAACAATTTTTGTGTTTAGGCATTTGTATTTGATGGCAAAGGGGAAGATAATGAGAAGATGGGAGAAAATGAAAAGATTGGTAAAGGGGGAGAATGGTGTATTAGAAATCATTAAAAATTTGGTATGAGAGATATTAATATTGTTGATGTCATTGGTGTGTTTCCATCAATAACAAAGGGGAAGATTGTTGCAAGTTTGGACAGAATGAGATTTTATTGTGTTATCGTTGATTTCAACATGCTTTTTTTTTCATTGGTGACTAGTTGGTATAATTGATATTATGTTTCTTATGCAATTGAGATGAGATATCTTCTCTGGATATCTTCTATACTATACATCTATTCATGAGATTTGGATATGTTATTGATAAGTGTTTAGAGATGTTATATTTTGGATTTGATTCTCCAGTTTGTGGTGATAAGGAAGTTGTGTTCACCAGAGTGTGATGATGTCTAATAGTGTTTCTGTGTGAAATACATGATTTGCATTTCTCCGTCTTATGGTTTCTAGTGTTGCAGTTTTGGATTTAATTTGATAATGTCCTTAGCTTCATTATATTCATTTGGCATGTTTTCATGGGCTTCAGAAGAATGGTTTCAAAGTTCAATGGTCTTTTACTCTAGGTTTGACTAACCTCGGGTATTTACACTTCACATTATTTCTCCAATGTTTATGGATCATTGTATAACATGTTTGGTATTCTTTTTTATCTTTATTAATATGTGTTGTGGTCCACTTTACATTCTTTTCCACCACAAGAATATTTAGTGTCAACCTAATTTGAATTATGTTCAATTGAGATGCTTATCCAAACTTGGGATATTTTACACATGTGAGGTATCTACAGATCTTACAGTTGCCGAGGTACATTAGTGGTGGATGATTTCTCTTTTATTCTTCTTCATCTAGGTAGTGAACCTCTTCTTTCTTTCTCTTGGGTAGTAAGCCTTTTGGTAGTGAGCCTTTCTTTGTAAAAAAACATCAATTGGTGTCATCCTAGTAGGTGTTCATATATTGAGAATAGCATTCTTCATGGTTTTCCGCCCAATAGGTTTTTCCATGTAAAATCTGGTGTTTCATTGTGTATGGAGTGTTCTATTTTTCATGTTATTTCATGTTCATATCTTTCTGGAAATTAAGTGCTAAGCTAAAATGTTATGGATATGATTTTAAAAAGATTTTATATTTGTTTGTACAACTGATTCACCCCCCTCTCAGTTTTCTTGTGTGTTAGAACATTCGACAATATGTAGATCTCATAAGGGCTTTAGTAGACAATATTCATGATAATCCTAGAGATGATATTGAAAAAGATAGCACTTTTACCTCTCCTAGGGTAACTTATGAGAATGAGGAAAGAATCAATACTCCTATCAATGATCTATCTAATAGAGAAGAATCATTGAAGAACAACATGACACCACCCTCTTCTCATATACATACATTAGCACAAGGTGGAAAATGTAAAAATGGTGGTACATCAATACCGCTAGATCCTTATTTTCCTAGAGCTTAACTTGATCATCAACATATTTGTTGATCTATCTCCTAACATACTATTGAGAAAATATGAAGCCATAATTGATGAATATCCCTCCCTCCAATATACTGAAGAGGATATGAATAATAGTGATAGAAAGGAGAGTCTCCCTACAAATGATATCCCTTCCTCATCTATTCAACATTTTGGTCCTTTAACACACCCAAGAAAATTTATAATGAAAGCCCTTCTCCTTCACAATTGAAAACATCCTATGAGGTTGGCTATGATATCATTTCAATAAAATGCTATTGAGGACAAGGACTTGGAAAATAAGAACAAGGAATCAAGATCCCTATAGATCCTCCCTCACAATCCACTATAGAAGGTTTAGAATATCCCAATTCATCAACATCTATGGATGACCTTCTCAAGGTTCAAATGCTTAAGGATTACTTTGAAAAATATATAAACTATCTTCCATCAAAAAAATCGTCTTCATCAAACAATTCTCCTCCTCCCTTACCAACTCTTTTATGATAAGAGAAAAATTATTCTTCCTCAACTATCATACCTTGTCCTACATCTCAAGAGACAAGACTTATTTTGGAGATTGAAATATGATAAAAATGTTACTCTTCATTAGATATATCAATAATTACAAGAACAAAGAGGGTGACATGTATTGTCTCTTTCATCATAGCTATTCTCATTCTCTTGGAAATTGTAAAGCTTTTAAGGAATTTATTAAAGATCAATATGATTGAGCTTGTATCACTCTTACAACTAATCTCATGATTTTTCTTAATAAAAATTTGTAAGAGTGGCTTAGCATTCCATTTTCTTTATTATTTTGTTCCTTACCCTATAACATTGGTAGTTTACCTTCATTAGAGGCTCTTTGTCATGTGTGGTGATACAACTTAAATTACAATCATAGTTGGACAACAACATAAAAAGTCTTTCTTCTTTGTCTCCATGCTTGGGGGGTAAGAATAGTATTTCAATTACCTCTCTTTTCAAATATTGTCTTTTCCTTTGAGTTGAATTTTTCATAACTTGAGGTCCATTCTTACATAGAGTGGTCCTCCATGTGAGTACATATTTGTCCCTTGGTTGGACTTGTTATTTGTTTGCATTAATGTGTCTTCTTATGAATGATCTCGCCTTAGTGAATGCGTTCAATATTTTACTAAAAATTCACTTTTCCCTAGCAATGGGAGAAGGTGTGTATTATTAGTTTCTTTGTCCTTTTCAAATATGTTATCTTTATCAAATATCCCTTCTATTTTTTGGAGGTGAATATATTTGGATAAATATCTCTTCCTCTATGCATCCCTCAAAAGGATCCTTTTACACTTGTTGCAAGATATCTCTTTTAAAACTATCTTTTCCTTGCTTATAAGAGTTATGACTCTTTAGCTTGGAGTCATGTACATTATTGCCTAAAGGATATCTTATTGGTCATAAAGGTTTGTATCCTTGTTTCTATCTTCTTTAAGACATCAACATAGGGTTATGTTGAAATCTTAAGGGAAGGCATACATGTGGCCTTTGTGTAACATATGTTCAATGCAAATTGCACATTTCCTTGCATAATGCCTTGCTTGGTTATCCTTTTTCAATTTAAGTTATGGATTCCCCTGCATAATACCTTGCTTGGTTATCCTTTTTTAATTCAAGTTGTAAGTTTTCTTGCATAATTCCTTGCTTGGTTATCCTTCTTCAATTCAAGTTGTGAATGTCCTTTCAAAATGCCTTGCTTGGTTATCCTTTGCCAATCCAAGTTGCATATTTCCTTGCATAATGCCTTGCTTGGTTATCCTTTTTCAATCAAATTTGTAGATATCCTTTCATAATGCCTTGCTTGGTTATCCTTTTTCAATTCAAGTGGTAAATTTTCTTGCATAATGCATTGCTTGGTTATCCTTTTTGCAAATTTCCTTACATAATACCTTGTTGGGTTATCCTTATTACAAGTCTTATACAAGTTGTTGCATGCTTGAAACTAGACAAAAAATTCTTAGATGAGATTCTTAACTCCAAAAAATAAATAATGACATATATGACAGGATGTCAACTCATCCTCTTTTTCAACTTCTTTAAGGTAGGTTGAATATCATGATACAACTTGCTAGACCTTTGAACCCTCCTTGTGTTGCATTTTTTGATGAGTGGAACTAGCATGACACAACTTGCTAGAATATTCTAACTATTCCATTTTACATGGATCACACAACATAGCATGACTAATTTTCCCATGATAATTCATGTTTCCATGGATCACCTAGCATAACACAACTTCCTAGCCCATAGAATCCATGTTCTCTCCTATCTCCTCCCCATGAACTCATAGGTTTTCTAGTTTTTGGATCATGGTTCATAATTTGATGCATGCTCTTCCTATTTCCATGTGACCACTTGTATTCTTGTGATAATATTCCGAGAATGAGATTAGTGGGACATTTTGACTATCAAGGTCTCTTCAACTCGTTGACTTGGAGCCTTTTTTTTAGTACTAACCCCTTTTATTGTGTATCTTTTATCTTTTATTTTGTTTGTTTGGATTTTTTGACTTTGTCTTGTTTTTTGTATCCTTGCATGTGTTTGTATAAGTTAAGATCCTAAGATTGGGGACTTGATTCCTCAAAATTATTGTTTATCTCTTTGTGATCTCACTCCTAGTTTCTCCCCTCTCTCTCCCTCTCATCTTTCTACTTTACCAAGAGTATTTGCATAGGGTCATACTCTGGTTAAAGTGGGGGCTAAATTTAGTGTCATAAATTGTAACCGGTACAATTCACATCTCATTCTTGTGCCCCTACTTTAGTGTGTCCCATCCTAGTTCTCCCTAGGTTCATTTTGACCTATTTTACTCAAAATCCTATTTCACCCTATTGCATGGCTATGTGGACCCCATCTTGGGACCCCACCCTCCTATTTTCCACCTTGTTTACCCTATTTTGGGAGGACAAGATTTCTTGGGGCACCCCTATTCAATCTATGATGCCCTGGGCATGACGGTCCCCCTTAAACAAGCCCCAATTTACATAAGATTGAGCACTTTACCTCCCTAATGAGTTTTGGTCCCCATGCCTCAATGTGACCATTGGAGGTATACTTAATCCATAATTTACCTAGGAAACCCTATATAACAACATCCTATTAATTTATTTTGATATAAGAAAGATAAGACTCTAAGAAGCATTCCTAGCATAATTGAGATCATCACAAGCATTCATATTAAAACATTCTCAAGCATTCAAGGAAGCATTTCATACCACTATATCCTTGAAGCATCATGGAGAAAATCACATCAACTTTCATGCAAGTATATGCATGTGTTTGACTCTTCTATGTGTTGTCATGTTATTACATCAACATTTTTTATCACATTTAAAGAGTATTGCATCATCAAGTTTCAATCAATTGTTGCATATATGAGTTAGTATGATGCAACATTTACTTCAGTATTTGAATTACAATTTCAAGTCAATTCAAGGTTAATTCTTAAACTAGGGTTTAACAATCAAAAACCCTATTTCTTTCTTTCTATGTGCAGGTAATTTTCTTAGGAGCTACGAGTAAGGAATCCGACAAGTGAGATAATGACAACCAGACTTAGTTTTTGAAGGCACAAAAAGTAGAGGATAAGGACGATTGGCTCCCCTTAGTCCCGAGATTTTTTGACAACCTTTTGATAGTGGACTTTGTGCATCATCCTAATCCAAAAAACATTCACTTTGTTTGCCTCCAATATTCAAAGGACCAGGATGACCTACTCCCCTTCGTCCTAACAATTCAACTTGAACTTTCTATCATAGGTTCTAATCTTTTTTCCCTCCTCAAATCTAGGTTTATAGCTCTTCATGATATCTAGAACATTCTGTTACTATGGCTTCATGTCATTTTCTCATTATTTGTCCTAGATCAAGTAGTGCAATTTAACCCTGATTAAAATTCAATTTCAACTCAAACCAAGAGGAATAAATCTGATTTGTATTCAACCCTTTTAAGATTGGATCAATCAAATTAAATTCCCTCCTTAATGTAAGGTTGATCCCACGTAGAATTAGTGGCTTTATCCCTCAAGGTGTTGAAGCACTAATTCAAAAACCTTACATCCATTAAAATATTAATTGCTTATTAATCTAATTAATGATATGTATGTTGGATTTAGTGGATGGATATGATGAAGATGATATTATGGTGTTGTCTATTCATGGAATAATTATATGTTTATTTCTGCAATGAAATAATATTGATGTGGTTATTTAATATAGTTAATTAGATAAGATTGTTATTAATATGCTTTAATAGATTATGATAATGATGTTAGATGTAGTAATTAGGTATGTTCCATTTTATAAGATATCATGTTGTTGACAATATTGCTATGTGACCTCAATTGGGGAATGATTACTTACATTTTAGTTATGATATAGTATATGTATGCATAGGTGTTTGTATGTTTCGGTTAATGCAAGCACATGGAATCAATTCCACCTGGCTCCATAGGTCTAAGTGTGCCCATATAATCGATAGTAGCTATAGGAGTTAGTACACTGGCCATTAATGTCACCCAACCATAGCCATCATTCTTAATTTGGACAATTTTCCTTTATTTATATATGATAATACCTTTGTGACCATTTTGGTAATGTCCGGTTACCCAAATACATAATTTTGAATGACCAGTAAAGACTATTTGTGCATAGTTGGTCATATGTGAATTGTCATCATTTAATGTGCATATAGTAATGTTATTTTAATATTACTATGTTGACAAAAAATTTACTTGTGAAATATGTCTTATGAGTATTCATTTTAATTAGAATTTACCCAATTGGGAATATGGGTGAATTTTGGGGTTAAATTTGGACTTCAAGAGATTTTGGATTTATTTTATTATGATATGAATTTTAAACGTTTAATGGTTATTTGATGTTTTTGGAATATTTTTACGGGGCTTATTTAATGCTTATTTTATTATGCATTTTATTGTGGTGAGTTTATGAATGTGGGAATTAAAGTTTTATTTAATTATTTATTTATTTTGTCATTTTAATTTCAAAAAGCCAATCGGGTTTTATAAGAAGAAAGTGTTGATTTTGACACTTGGTTATTTTTTTCTCATATTGGCTCTCAACAAAAAAGCCCTACACTTAGGATTTTGAATTGATGATTGGTGGATATTTTCTTGATAGAATTTTATGGGTAGAAACTCAAAATATTCATGTGGGCAATGTCTACAAGTTGTCTAGTTTTTGTAGCCTCTTTCGGCGTGTTTGGATTTCTTTTAAATTTTGAAGATTTCTTCCATTTGAATGTATGTGCCTTGAATTTCTCTATTGCCTCTTAATTTGAGTGTTTGATTCTTGTTGCAAATGTCTTATAAGAGAATTTATAACATCCCTTTAATCTAAACTTATTCCTTTCATTGAGTATTTGAATTTATAGTTTGAATTTTAAATTGTATGCTTTCAATTTTAAAAACTATGATTGATATGGGGAAACTCTGTCCAAATTTTTATGGATAGATGAAATGTGAATTTTATTGCATTTTTGGAGTGTTGTATCACTAGGGTTTCCTAGATTTTTGATTGGTTGAGTTTGAATTTTGAATATTTTTAAAGGTCTATCAATGGTGGATGGTCTCCATCAATGGTTTTAGTCCAAAATATGAATTAAAAAAAGTTGAAATTTGTGGTTTATAAGAAAATTTAATTGTTGGATTGATTCATATTTGAACTCTTGACATTATGGCCAATTGAGTATATTGTGAATTGTATGTGAATATCACAATGTAAATATAATAATTTAAGGTGCATTGAGAATTGTTAGGCTCAATTGACGAAGTATTTGGTCTTTCATATTGGCACCTTTATCATTTGGTTTTTGTAATGGTGTAAATTTCGAATTAAGGTTTCAAAAAATAGAATCACTAATGTCATGCCCACTCTTGGGCACGAACGGAAATTTTTTTTTTTAAAATACTTAACTAATTATCGACTAACTAATTTAAAATAATGCAACTTAGTACGAATAGCTTAAATAAATAATGCAATTTAGGTTAGGTCTTAACTATATTTGTGTCAATCGGGTAATTAAATTCAATTTAGTAACTAGGTTCACTCAGTTACCAACGAGCTAGTATTTCCCCAAAGGGGTAATCACTAAGCTTCATCAATAAATTAAAATCTTAATACAACGATTAATGTAAGCGTTTTAAAATTTATCGTATCCTCCTTAATCCACTAGAATTCTAAATTCAATTATCCTCGTAATTTAAAAAGCATTTTATTTAATAGAAACCTCTATATTTAAAATCACTTTATAATCTTTTACTTGACCTGACCCTCTTGGCCCTACTAGAAACTTAGTGTTGACACCCTCTTATCTTTATTAATTTAATCTAATCCTCCTAATATTAAAATCCTCCTATATAGCCTCCTCTACTTATGCTCAATATTTAATATGAGTATTCAAACTTACCTTTACATCTATCAATTTGATACAACTAAATATCAATTTAACCCTACCATTTATATATATGTATAAATATATAAAATATATATATATATATATATATATATATATATATATATTTTTACATGTTTACCTATATATTTACTTATAACTTTATAAAAATGAGATTATATTGATATATCAACATGGAAGGGGAAAAAGTGTTGTTGATCTCTCTTTTTGTTTGGTGAAATCAATTCCCTCTTTTTTTTTTTAAATCATACTTCCCTCCACCCCATTCTTTATTCTAAAGCTTGATGTGTTGCCCTAGCCCGTAACTAGGGTTAGGGCAAAATTTTAAAGCATCCTCTATTATTTTTTTTTTTAGAGCTGTGAGTGTATGCGGGTGGGGGAAGGGGCAGCGGCCACATGAAGGGCATTGTGCAGGTTGGGCCGAATGCCACGCCCTCACCCCACGCCCCCCCCCTTATTGTTTTTTTTTTGTTTGCTAAATCTCGAACTTGGGCGGAGGGTTTACCATTGCAGGGAAGGCGTGGCGCATGACTTCCATCTATTACGCAGCGTGGGAGGTTTCGAGGGAGGCGAGGCGCGGGGAACCACCGCAACGCGGCACCGCCGCCGGCCGCGGACGGCGCCGTTCGCAGGCTGCGGGCGTCGCCGCCCGCAGTCTGCGGGTGCCGCAGGCTGCGGCCGCCGCCGCCCCCGAGCTGCGGCCCCCGCTACTTACTGCGTGTCATCCTTGCTTCCTACGATGGTCCGTTCGTTGGTGTTTAGCAATGCGTTTTTTTTTTTTTAACATTAAAAAAAAGTTTTCTTTACTGTAAAATATGCCTTCCGACGCCCAACGCGTGGATATATATATATATATATATATATATATATATATATATATATATATATATATATATATATATATATATATATATATATATATATATATATATATATATATATATATATATATGATGATGGTATGGGGTTTACTGGGAATATTTACAAATATATATGCTGTTTATATATTTATATATAAAAGTGTGTTCATGGAGTTTTCTGTTCAATATACAGATTTTTTTTTTTTTGTTCTTTTTATTCTATATATATATATATATATGTATATATATATATATATACATGTTTTAAATGATTCATCCAACAAATTTATTTAAGCTGCAATTATTCTCTTATTTTAAACTGGCAGATTTCTTGTAAGGGAATCAAATAAAAAAATAAATAAATAAATAAATAAATATATATATATATATATATATATATATATCATCAGTTGTCTTCTTTTCTTTGAAACAATAAATCTGGAAATACACCATCCCTCTTTTCTTGAAACAGATTTTTTTTTTTTTCTTCTGTTTTTAAACAGCATAACTGAATATTAGTTAATGAGATGAAAAGATTAAATGGGTATTTATATATGCTATTTGTTCTTTATTTCTTTATATTTTTTATTTTTTATTTTTTATCTTAACTATGACTCATATAGCCTACTTGTGGGTATTTCATTTTTTAGGATAACAATAGAATAATTTTAAGGGAATCCCTACACACTTTATCTTTCCTTGTCACTAAAATACTAAAACTAAATGCTAATATACTCTTTTTTTTTCTTGCAAGGAAAAGACTAACATAACAAATTTCTTTTCTGCAATAACCAGAAAAATAAAAGACTGTTTTATTGAATTTATAGCAACATGGTTTCATTTACTTGCAGAATAAAATAAGATGTATTTACTCTTCTTTCCTTGAAAACATGAAATTTTACATGCAACCTAATGCATTACTTTCTTCATTTCCAACTAAGTAAAGACATGATAATTTTCTCTAGCAAGGTAGATACAAAATAATAATGTGCACAAATAAACTTAAATACTACGATTTTGGCAATAGGACATTTTCATTTCCCTTTCCATGGAATAATTATACATAGCTTTACTTTTTTGGAAGATTAAATACAACATTGACTATTCCCTCTTTTACAAGCTAACCTTGAATACATTAACCTCCTTCCTTATTAATAACACATTCTAGCTCTTTCTTTTCATTTACAACTCCAAAGAGAATACATTGCCATATTAACTAATTTCTGCAACATAAAACAGCAACATGGTCTTTCAATCCTTCTTTTCACATTCCCATGCAACCTGCAAAGCAACACATTTTGACCATGGGAAGCTCACCTCCCAGCCTAGGCTTACTAGAAGCCACCCCCGAGCTTGGAGAACCAAGCACTAGACGGGATACAAACATGCAAAAACCACTACAAACATAGGAAACATATTTACATTCAAATTTTCCCTTCCCAAGTCTTCACATTCACCACTTTCATGGTGACTCTTCCATGGGTGGAAGTGGACCAAGTACCTATGGGGAGAATGCATGCCAAAACAATACAACATAGCCACCTCATGGCAACACAAATGCAACCAAAAATGCTTCCTCATTCCTTATGCCCCCCAAAAGGCTCAAAGCCATATTTACTCCCCTTATGACCCCCAAATGCATACACAAGGCTATGCATCAAGGGTCACCAAGGACACCCTTGAGAACACTCTCCACAAGGAGAGCCTCTCACCCATGGCTGTCAAACTCCTTCCACCCCAAGATCTTCCTACCCTCCCAAGGATAGAAGATCTTGGACACTCCCAAAAACAACAAGAAAACACAAACAAACACATAGAAAAGAAAACTACTCATTTTATCTTCAACACAAAAACTTCACAAAACACAATCTATCAAGCAACTCCTTTCTTTTACAAAACAACATAAACTAACATTTACAACATAACAAGAAGAAGAAGGGAGTAACCAACCTTATTCTGCCAAAAGGTTTGCTAACTTTAGTTGGGGATGAGCTGCCCAATTCCACCCTAACTTTCTCCAAATTCCACCAAAAGTGCTAAATCTCTTACTATCTTTTTCAAACAAGCATAATCTCCAAGAAAGGAGAGTGGGTGATTACTCACTAAGTTTGCAAATTCTTGCCTAAGAAGGCCTCTCACACACTTCCCAACCCCTTGGGTGAGGTGTGAGTTCCCATTGGTTGCCCTTCCCAAACTCTTGCACATTACTCAAATTGGAAAGGGAAAAGGTGGAAGAGGATGGGGAAGAGAGTTTAACTCCTAAAGGGAAGGTTCTCTATCCTAGGGAGAACTTTCTAAGTTCAATTTTCGTGCATCTTGGAATTATCACTTTTTGAAGTGACTTCATAGTCACATGGGAGAAGCCACATGTTGCAAAACACCCCTAACCCATAGGTATACCCTTAGGACCTTTGGAAAAGCCTAAAAACTTACCCTAGGAGTCCATTAAACCCTTTGGAAACCCCACTGAAGTTTACCTACGGGTCAAGCTTGAGTTGACCACTCCCATGACTCCCTACCCAAGACAAATTTGGGACCACACTCAAGTTTTTGAATGGCTTGGGTAGAAACAAAACTCCCTCCAAGAGACAAGTCAACCTCAATGACACTTAATCAGCACATGTGTCAAGTGACACAACAAAATTACAATATAAAAATCACACATGGAAAATGGGTCTCTTGAAGGATTACACAATTACATATATATTAAATTTTACACTCAAGCATTATACACATCACAAATAAAATACATTACAAGGGGAGGGGTGTTGTCTCTCCAAATAGACAACTCCCGGCTTAACAAACGCACATTGGTCTAGGCTTGGTTCTCCATTAAATTCCATGGTCACATGGATAATTTTCCTGCGCATCTCAATTAACACATTAGTAACTCCAAATAATCATAATTATTCATAATCAAATACATGGATTCCATTGCAAATCAAACACTCATACATTAGGCAACACTAATTCAATTTCTCATTTGTTTTCGCATTCAATTTCACATAAGCAATCAACATAATTTCCCAAAAATGAACCATTCATAAATATGCATCATTTTTCTTTCACCAAAATAAAATCCTGCAAATGACATTCACCATCATAATGTAATTCTATTCTAGTAACATATCTAAGGTTCCATAATCATCATGCATGAAATAAAACATCAACAAATGTCAGTGTGATCCAAATCATGGGATCATATAAGTTCTAAGTCCATAATGCATAAAATAAAGCATCCATAATAGTCTCAATATGCAAATAACTGAAAGTGTCAAACTGAATCGGGGTAGGGCCTCACAACTAACTAGCCAAATTGACCATACATTGAAAGAAGAAGGTAAATTTAATAGATATGCCATAATTTGATTAGAAAAGGGGCTAAGTATATTGATCAGATTTATCATTTTTTTTGTGGGGTATGAGTCTCCTTTCTAAGTTGAATTTGTAATGTAATTGTAAAATTATGGTAAAATGAGGGATCCTTGAAGTGATCTGCTAGAAATAGTAATCTACATATGTCCCATGGAGCCACCAACTGATATTTGGGAAAAATGAGATGTTTAGAACCTATCCTCAGATGTTTGGCCTAATTTTTCAGAGCCAAGTAGCACGGTCCTTCAATTTTCTGTCGTCAAAAGTTGAACCTATTTGTCACTATCAACACTGCTGGATTTCCTAAGTATAGCTCATTCCCCTATTCGTATACATATAAATAAAGGAAAAGATGTTGGGGATAGGGGTTTGACATGGAATTAATCATGAATGAAATAATGCAAATACTGAAATAAATATTAGGGAGATATACCACAAATTTGTAATTGTTGACGATGATGCAATGCTCTTTGAATGTAATCATAAATTCTAAATGTAATGGTATGAAAAATACATGGACATGAAAAACCCTAATCACACACATGATTGCATGAAGATTGATGTAACTTTTCTCCACAATTCTTGAATATGCAGCCTTAAATCTCTAAAAATGCTCAATGATGATTGCTTCATGGATGCATGAATAATAGGGTATATGATTGATGTCAAAATAAATTGATAGGATTTCTTTATATAGGGTTCCCTAGGTAAATTACCAATTAGGCCAACCTCAAATGGTCATGTGTAGTCTTGAGAATCAAATTCTATTAGGGAGATATAGTACCCAGTCATTTTAAATTGGGGCCCATTTGAGAGGGAATATGGAATTTTGGGGTACCCCGATCCTTCTACAAATAGGACCAAAATAAATAGCCAAGGGGGAGGGTATTCCATGATAGGACCTACTAAAGGGTGTTCATGACATCAAAGTTGGAGAATAGGGTCAAATAAAACCTAGAGAGGAGATGATGATAGGATACTAAAGTAGGAGCACAAACAATGTAAATTGGAATGGTTACAATTTATGACACTACAATTTCATGATTGGATTTTTTGAGCCTAGGGTAGGTAATAGGGTCAATGATAGGAGTGGTGTAATGGGGGTTGGGGCACAAAGGTGTCACCAGGTTAACTCATTGGGAAATTTGGTAATCAAGTGAAAATATTAATTAAAATCTGGATAAGGCTAAACATTAAATAAGATTAACTAGACACCCCTCCCATGGCTTTAGTGCTTGTATAGACTAAGTATGAGTTTAGAAGGCTTGGTCATCTATGGGTCATTGATCTAGCATGATCAGGTCCTCTTATCTATATGAGAGAACTACTTGATTCTACATGAACCATCTCTTTGAGCTACATGATGACACTTTCTACTCTTTCTCTATATGTGCCTAGCCCTATAGATATGAGTAAAACCTAAAAGATGATATGCCTTCCATGTTGATAGTGCCCTTTTATGGATTTGTGTGGGTTACTTATATGTTGGCCATTGGGCCTTATTATCTCTTGACAATTGGTTGATTATTGAACTTATTCTTGATTCTTTGATGTTTCCCTTACCTATTAAGAACATTTGTACTTATACATGATAATGATTTCTTGAGACTTTGGATTTTAACATCTTTTACCTTGATGTGGTATTATGTTTCTCATTTGTTGATGAGATCTTGAGTGTTGCTCCATGTTTTCTCTAGTGTGAGTTTATTACCTCCCCTACATGTGTGTATGATTGTTTGTCTTGTGTGAATATATCTATAAGTATGGTGGGGTGGACCTAAGGGTATCACATGGTTGAGTGGAGTTTCCAATCATAGTTGGGGACCAGAGGACTTGGATTATGAGTGGCTTCAATAGTCCTTCCTCCTTTCTCAACACTTGTTATTCTCCTTCTCTTATTTATTACAAGTTTCAATCATTGTAAAATGGTATTAAGCATTGAAATATTAGATTATTTATATGTTTATCACTCCAATTGGAGTTGAATATAATTTATAACTTAATGTAATGAATGGGTATATCTTTGCATGGTTTGGTGTCAGAATCGACCACAAGGATGATCTTGTATACTTCTTATTTCTTGTTGTGACATATTTTTATCATAGTAACATTTCCATTGGTACTTAAAAACAATGTAGATGTGTTTCTTACAGTTTCTAAGTTTGATCTAGTTATCTCCTATCATGGTCATGAGACATTGACCAAGCCTTGGTAGGATTAATTGGAACCACCTGCTGAGTATTTCATGGACTCCTATTGTCGAATCCTAGTTGTGTTGGAATATTTTGTGTTTATGTGTTGGTTTATGGATTTTTGGATGAAGAATTGTTTTTTTAATGATTTACGAGTTTGCCTACAAATCTAAGTTATTGTTTAGAGCATCAATTTTAAGTACAACCCAGTCACTAGAATACAATGAAATTATTCATAATATCCCATCTAAGTAAGTGTCACTTACTATTCAAACTCAAATAAGAATACAACTTTGTCATTTAATCCATAATCAATCAAAATATCACAAACCCTTTTCCATATAAGCATGAATTATTAATGAATTTTATTTATTTCAAAATAATAACCTTAGAATTTTGATTTGACTTGAGATGTTCCCATTATTTGAGAGTTGTTAGTTTCATATAATATTAAAAGTTGGCCAAGTTATTATTCATTAGTATTACAAGATGAAATGTTGTCTCTACACTAGATTATTCTCAAAAATACCTAGGTTTACTAGTATTATATTTATTATCCATTAGTAGGGTACTAAATCATTTTTTTACAAAAACTTCAACTCAAATTATCAAGTCACATACCAACTCTAAAGTTACAAGTAGAGCATAAACTCTTACTCTATAAATAATGATTCAATGTCACCTTTAATGATCCTTAGTCAAACACATTATAGATACCTAAATGATATAGTACCTTTTTATTCATTCCTTAATGTAAGATTGTGTTAGGACTAGTAAAATTGTTTAAATTTAGGGTCTAATTTTATCTTTTTAAATCTTGAAAAAATCCTAAACCCTATTTTCCTAGTGGCCTTTTGTTATGTTTTAGACTTTACTAGTGTGTCGTATTCATCATTTTTTAAAGTCACGACTTAAGGGTGTTTTATTATGTATTAACCAACCCCATCCCTTAGGGGTTTATTTTTTCCTAATTGACATTTTTTAAATCCCTAGGTCCTAAGTTTTTACATTTTGAGCTTTAATACTCATGGCCTCTTGGTTTCCCCCTTGTCCCTAGTACACCTTAAGTCTTCACATTTTTTAAAAGCATTTTAAACTGCGAGTCTCATCATTGGAGCTTGAGCTATCCATGAAGCCTCTTGCAAGATATAATGATACAATGAAGTGATAGAGAATTCTTATGTGGTTGTGTGACTCAACATATTGATGGAACCCTTTAGGTGTTCCACTGATGTGAACCAAAGGATGTTGAGTCACTTCATCATTGAAACTACAACAATTTGTGGAAGTGTTCTTCCCTTCCAGCAATCCATCGATGCAAAGAAGGAAGGGGTATCATGGAATATAATGCATATTGATAGAGCTTAAACTATCATTAGAACCTATTTAAGGTTCCAATTATCCATTGATGCATGTATATGTGGTAGTAACAAGTCAATCAAAAAGGTTCATTGATGGGGGCTACTTTGAGCTCCATCGATCTACCGATAAAGAAAATAAGAACCACATGATTGATGGGCCCTAACATATTGATGAAACATAATCTATCATTGGAGCTTCTCCTAACCTCTAATGATCTAATGATAGACATAAATGGATGTGAAGTGGAAGCTTGTGTAGACATCATGTGGCATAATAAAGAGTCATCGATGAAACACTCAAAGAGCTCTAACAATCTAATAATAGTAACACCATAGATATCAAAGGCTTGTCAATGGAACTCAATACATTGTTGGAACATCAAATGGGTTCCAATGATCAAGTGATTGATGTGACTTTTATGAGTCATATCGCCAAATTATTTTCAAATCTTGACAATGACCATTGATTATTTTTATCAACTGTGGAGATTTAAACATGCCAATGGTCTAACTGGTAGTATAAATTATGCTCACATGAGAATGCATTAATGAAGTCCAATTGATGAAATATAATCAATTTTTTTCCCAATTCTCATCATAAATCAAACTAAAAAGTTTCTTAGAGCTCTCCGCAATTAGTAAAATAGATTCAAAGGGTTTCCTTGCAAAATGATGCAAATATTTCTTAGAAATTTAAAGCATTTGGCATAGAAAAAATAGTAAGTGAATTAAAGCTCTTTTTTTGCAAATTTGGTTTTTGTTCTTTCAGTTAGGGCTTTTGTAAAATTGTTGTTGTTGAAACTCAAACCCTAGTTAACCAAGATTCACTATGAGTTGCAAATTAGGCAAAAAGGAATTTATGAATTCTCTACAAAATAAATATAGGTGCAATACTTGAATTCTTTGAACCCTAGTATCTCAAATGGCTAGTTCATCTAGTGGGTCTACAAAAAGGTAGCCTAGGGTAAAATGATAAAAGAAATACAAAGAATTATGTGCAGATTTGATAGACCAATTTCCTAGTTTTGTTGAATAGTTGTAAAATAGTAAGATGTAAACATTCAAAAATATATATTATATTATATTCAAAGAGGTTGTAAGGATGGTGTCTTGTTGGTGGATGGATATGTCCTATTCAAGAACCATTATGAAAAATGTACCAAAAGATTCTAGTCTATAATCCTCGGAGACTTGGGATAGCTAGATTGGTGGTATCAAATATTTTTTTTGTGAAGGTTTAAGTTTTTTTTTAGGGCATTAGATAGAAACTATGCACCTGAGAAAAAGAAGATTTATCATGAGGATGGTGAATAAATTGTTGAACTAATGGTAGGACTAAGAAGGGGGGGTGAATCACTCTAAAACTTCAAAACAAATAAATTATAAACAAAATTAAACCATTCAAAAATAATACTAAAAATACATCAATGATCAAAACAAGAACACAAGATTTACATGGAAAACCCAAACAGGGAAAAACTAGGGTGAGAATCTAATTCACAATATAAATATGAATGATTACAATGTTTTAGGCTCACTGCTAAAGAGAAACAATACCTGAAGAACTTGTAGGCTAAGATGCACTACCTTAGGGAAAGATACATAGACTTGCATAGTTGAGGCACACTGTTTAGGATAAGATACAAAAATGATGCTAAAGGACCCATTGTCATTCAGCAGTAGAAGAAATGGTAAACCTGATATGGGAAGGATTTCCTGACTATGAAATTATCCTTTAACATTAAGATGAAGTGACCAATATCATAGGAAAAATCTTTTAACTTTGGCACTGGCTTTGTGCACTATCTTCTTGAACATATCACCTAGAAAGCTCTTCACAAACTCAAATATTCTTGCATATCATTCCTATATAATTCTCAAAAATTCACACATATACCATACACAAATCATAGAACCTCATTCCTTAAATATAAAATAGATCATAAAAACCTTTAACTAAGGGTCAACCACAATTAGAATAAAAAATATTGACCAAAATAAGCCACCTAGACCAAAAATACTCAAAGCGATCCACACTAGGAGAATGTGATGAAATAGCTCTGATTCAGAGCAGACAACTAGGGGGAAGGGAAATAGTTGTCACAAAAACTTACATAATTTAAACTTATTCTTAGATATGATAATTAACCATGAAATCATGAAACAACAACACAACATTAACACACATAACACCAATAATTTTTATGTGGAAAATTCATTCAAGGGAAAAACCACGGTGGGAACCGACCCACAATACGATGATACTCTCTTAGAAGTATTTGAAATATTAAAATGGGGAATACACATGCATTCAGGCACACTATCTAGAGCTCATTACTCAAAAACAACAAGGGCTACAACCCAGGGAAGAATTATTGTCTTACAAATAGATTCAGATCACATCCCGAAGATCATGAACTAAAGAATAACATCTCCTAATGTCTGGTAACAGCTCTGGTTAAGAACAACTTCCTCTTCACTCTTCTCCGCCTCCAAAATATTAATATATTATTTGTACATACATTTGATTCTTATCCATATACAACACCACACAACTACAAAGACATTACATTTATTTGAACATGACATCAATCTTGTGAAGATCATCAAGGTCAACTCAACACTCACCACCTAATTACAAAAATATAACTATACACGCTACAACATCACATGCGGAGCAAGCAATGTCAACTAAGACATAGCACAGACCCATATCACATGCCTCGAATATGAGACACCTCCAAGAATTATGCATCAAACATCCACAACATGCTACAAGCATCTGGTTGGCCATAAATATGAAGAACACTAATATACCATTGAAAATCATCAATTACGTGCACAACGATCAATGTGGACCACCAACACAAAAGTCACATGATCTAGAAACATCCAAAAGCATCATGAATTACCAGTGCAACATCCGCATCAATTCAAATTACTAGAATCACATCACCATTATACCAAACTTCAAGAACACTAACTGCAATGACTGTCAACCTGAAAAGGTAACTTGCAGAGATCCAACCATGAACCAATTAAATTGAAAATACACATCAACCTCCCAAACATTTCTCCAAATCTTCAAATCAAGATATTACAATGCAGAGCAATGCAAGTCAAATTACTGACACTTTGTCACCACTAAACAACAGAATAATCAACCATAACACAGATATCCATAACCTACTCAAATCTTCATGGGGACCTCTAAAAATTACACTGAATCATCTATATGCAATCCTCTACAAACCCTTTAATCTGCAAACTTTGATCATCAACATGCTAAACAAATCGACTCATTGATCTTCACTACATCATTGTCACAAACAGAGAAATATGTTGACATCAATGACAACAGATATCTCAGATATCTCTCAAGAACATACTTGTATAAATCTCCAACAAAATGTGGGGAAACAAATACATCATAATACATTCTTCCAATATGAATCTAATGATCTGCACATGCTAACTTATCCTCCAAAGTCACCATCAAAGATAACCTATACATAGGAAATAAAACTTATCAAATAGTTTGCCAAAAGACATTGTCAAGTTCATACTATGCCACATAGATCTCCACATGCCATGGTGAGACCCATAGAAAGACTCTAACTCAGTCTCCAATGCATATACAAGCCAAAGAACATGATTCAATCATGATAGCCCAATCAGACACATCAAACTATAATACAATTGAATATCCCAAACCCAATTAACATACCTATCCTATGGAGAAAATAATCCACTAGAGAAGAACACTAAGAATACTATACGAGCCATAAAATCATATCCACTAAAATACAACATATTCAGAGGCCACCTAAGACTTTTTGAACCAGTTTGACAAAAACTCTTACTATGAGAAAATAGAAACAACCAGCTTTTGTAAACTAGAATCAATATACCACAACCAACACCAAAATATCAAACTCAATCTGTATCCTAAAGTACAATTACAACAATCAAAATAATGTTCAGATCAAAAAATATCCATACAACCAAGTTTGAGATCAATGACGAGCATACAAATTCATATTTTCAACAATCTTCCCCTTTTTATTGATGACAACACTTGCGAACATCAAATCATCTCTCTCTCTCTCTCTATCAACAACTATTGAAAATTTCTCTCCCCCTATGAAATCAAAGACAAAGGGAAAAACATAATATATTGATCATCCAACACATATTCCATTGTTCCCCTTGAGAGCAACAACAACATCAATCCAAAAGATAAAGGATAAGCTCTGAATCTTCCCCTAGAAAGATGCACCACTACAATGCATCTAGTTTGAAAAGGGAGGGGAAATGACTCCTAGTTTATGCCTGAGATACTCAAATGTATCCTTCACCAATACCTTAGTAAAAATATATGTAACCTATTCTTTTGTAGAATTATACTCCAATCTAACATCCTTTTTTCAAAGTTTTCTCCTTTAAGAAATGATAACAAATTGAGATATATTTTGTCCTTGGATGCATTGCTAGATTATTTGAGATGTTTATAGCAGTAGTACTATCACACATAATAGGAATAACTTCATCATATATCCTTAAGAATATATTTTATCCACATAACCTGAGTATAGCACGATGTTGTTGCCATGTATTATACTTCTATAGTAGACAAAGATATTGGATGTGCCTTCTTACTTAACAAAGAAACAAACCTATCTCCCAAGAAGAATGTACCCCCACTACTTTTCCTATCACCAACACTTTCGGCCTAATTAGCATCTATGTAATATTTCAGCATGAAATATCTATTCTTCTTATACCAAAGAGAAAAAATTGAAGTCCCTTTCAAAAACCTAAAAATACTCTTTACAACTTGCTCATATGACTGCTTCAGATTAGTCTTAAATATTGCATCTAAATAGATAACCTACATGATATCTGGTCTAGGGGAAGTTAATTATAATAGTCCTCCAATCATAGATCTATACTTCTTATGATCAACTTACAGAGATACATCTTCTTTACTCAATTTACAACCAAAATTTAAAAGGGTAGCAATAGGTTTACTGTTCTCCATTTCAAACTTCTTTAGCATATGTTTGAAATATTTAGCTTGGAAAATAAAAATTTCATCCTCTGAATGAGTAACTTATAGACCAAGAAATAATGAAACTCACCAATCATTGACATTTCAAATTCCTTCACATCTCTTCTACAAATTGTTTACATAGACCATCACTTCCTCTAAATATGACATTGTCAACATAAACAACAACAATAAAAAACTTGTCAACCTTAAATTAAATATTTTTGTTAGCGGTACCTTTCTTTAAGTTTTGTTGTAACAAATATTAATCCAATCTAGCATACCAAGCTCTAGATGCTTGTTTGAGTCCATACAATGCCTTCTTTAACCTACAAACCATATCCAGATCTTTTGACAATCTGAATCCATCTAGCTACTCAATATACACTTCTTCCTCAAGTTCTCCATTTAGAAAAGTTGGCTTAACATCCATTTGATATACCTTGAAATAATTCAAGGCTAAAAAAGAAAGAAAAATTCTTATAGCTTCCATCCTAGCTACTAGAGCAAAAGTTTCCTCGAAATCAATACCTTCAACTTGTGAATAACCTTTACATACCAATCTCGTTTTGTTCCTTGTAACCTGTCCTTGTTCATTTAACTTGTTCTAAAACACCCACTTATTTCCTATCACATTTTTGTCCACTATTCTAGGTTCCAATTCCCATGTCTAATTCATTTGTATCTAATTTAGTTCTTCATCATCTTTCTTTCTATTGTATTCTGGATCTATCTTTTCTTTTGTAGGAATAATCTCAAAATTAACCTCCTATATAGGTTCAAGAGTAACTTGATCCCATTATTCACATACTTTCACATATTTTAATTTTCACTATCTTGTTTAATCTTTTATTGTAACATCTGTAATCTTTGTTGTTTGTACCATATCCCAAAAATATTCCTTTATCTGCTCTACTATAAAACTTTCCAAGATCATCTTCATTTATTTTGATGCAATTTATTCCAAAGATTCTAAAATACTTTATAGTAGGAGGTCTTCCATTACATAGCTCATAAGGTGTCTTAGTATGATTTACTCTTATCTATACCATGTTAATAATATAAACAATTTCTTTCTGATACACATTAGCCAAGTTAGCATCCTTCAACATAGTTTTGTCCATATCAATAACAATTATATTCTTCTTTTCTACAACTACATTCTTCTAAGGGGTTCTTGGAGTAGAAAAAATCCTTCTAATTCCATATTTCTCATAAAAATTATCCATATTCTTTTGAAATAAACTCTTCTCCTCTATTACATCTCAAACATTTGATTTGAGCATCTACTGATTTTTCAACCATCGACTTGAGTACTTTAAATCTTTCATAAGCTTCATATTTCTCTTTCAAGATTATAACCCATGTCATCCTAGGATAATCATCAATAAGCAACATAAAATACCTCTCACCATAATTCCTCTTGTCCTTGTAGGCTTTCAAATACCTATATGAATCAGCTCCAAGGGCTTTGAAGTAGAATACTCCTTGTTCTTGAATCTCCTCTTTGTCAATTTCCTGTGAGGCCTCACCTCGACTCAGTCTTACATTCAGTGGATTTTATATTTAGACTATTATGGATACTTTATTTTGATGCATTTTGAGACTTAGAAATGATTTCAGGATTTGGATAACATTGCTATGTTTTGATGAGTTACTTATATGCTTTATGAGATAGAACACTACATGATTGTTAGATAGGATGATATTGCAATGATAGATGTTGTTATTGAATTTGCAGGACTTTACTATGATAATAGAACTATGACGTATGGTTAAGTTTATGTGAATTGGGATGAAATTGCTTATGTGAAATTGCTTGATAAAAGATGTATTTAATTTGTGCAGATGAAAATTGTATGCAAGTGATGATGTGTATTGTTATTCCTTTGAACTATATTATATGTGGATATTTGAAAGTACTAATGTGTAAATTGAGATGCGCAGGAAATTTACCATGTGACCATGGAAAATTATGGAGAACCAAACCTAGACTTATGTATGTTCGTAAGCCAGAGGTTGTCTATTTGGAGAGACAACACCCCATTTGTGTTGTATTTTATTCGTAATAGTGTATGCTGCATGGGTGTTAAGTGTCATTTAAATTTAGTGTGTAAAACCCACAAGAGACGATTTCATGTTTTAATTTGTAAAAGTGTTTTATTTGTGTCACTTGACACGTGTGGATTTAAATTTAAATGTTTTATTTTTGTCTCTTGGTGGGAAAGTGTTTAACTATAGTTTTTTTTTTTAATAATATAACGTGTTGTCATAAATACTTTGGGAAAAGAATCTTTGGAGAGGTCAACATATGTTTGACCCGAAAATAAACTTTAGAGGGTTTTAAAATGGGTTAAATGAACACCTAGGGGTAGTTTAATATGGTTTCCTAAAGCCCATAAGGTATACCTAGGGGTTAGGGGTAATTTTAGGCAAGTTTCTACTTTTAAGTGACCTTTTTGACACTTTAAAAATTGGCTTTTTTGAGTTGTGCGAAAATTGAAAATTAGAAGTTTAAATCTAATTGAGATTTTTCCTATTCGAATGGGAGTCTTTTTCCCATTCTGCTTTACTTTCCTTTTTGGGTTTTAGAAACTTGTGAGAACTCAGAGAATGAGCTTCTTAAGCAAGAATTTGAGAATTGGAGGGTAATCACCCACTCTCCATTTTTGGAGACAAGAGAATTTTTGAAAAGAAAAGAATAGTTTTGGAATAGAAAATTTGACTAAGGGTAGAAGAAGAAGATCCATGGATTGGGCAGCTCTTCTTCAAATATTATACTACCATTGGGCAGATTAAGGTTGGTTTCATTATTCTTTAAATGTCTATTTTCTTGTATGTGTTTGAGAGTATGATTGGTGTAAGAAATCTGTGTTCTTGAATGTCTTGTTTTAGAATTTCATTTGGAATTTTTGCATTATGCTTTGTTGTGTTTTGGGAGTTTTCTCAAGACCTCTTACTCTTGGGAGAGAGGAGGATCTTGTGGGTGGTAGCAGTGACAACCCTCGAGTGAGAGACTCTCATTTGAGAGCGATCACAAGGGATCTTTGTGTGACCCTTGCTGCATGGCCTGTTTGTGCAATGGGGGTCATAAGGAGGGATATAAGGCTAGAATGCCTTTGGGGGGCATAAGGAATAAGGGGTAGAAATTCTTGATGTATTTATTGTGCCATGAGGTGGCTTCTAGTTTTCCGTACTTGTAGTTCTCCTCGGGGTATTGGTCCACTACCACCCTTGAAAAGGACATCACCAAAGTGTGGTGCTATGTAGCCAGGTTGGGAGTGTGTCTGAATATTTGTGTGTGTATTTTTTGTCCTCTATGTGTTTGCATGTATGTTACCCATCTAGGGCTTGGTTCTCCGAGCTCGAGGGTGGCTACCAGTTAGCCTAGGCTGGGAGGTGAGCACTCCATGGTCATATTTGTGATTTATTATGCAAGAAAGTCAAGAGGAAAGGATAGGACAAGTGAAAAGTTGTAGAAGATTATTGTTGAAGAGATCTAAATTTATTTGCAGTTATTAGTTTTGTTAGGAGAAATACACCCTCATTCATTGGAATGAGAGGCAAGTTGTAAATTTGAAATATAGACATGAGAGTTGGGATTGTAGTTAAAAAAAGAAACATCCTGTAAATTTTGCAGAATATCTTAGAGTTGTAAAAAGCTTGTTTTATTTCTATTCCTGTTTTTAAAAAAAAGCTACTTTTGATTTGCATGCAATAGTCATTTTAATATGAAAATCAGTTTTATTTGATTCAGTATTTTCTCGTATCTGTGAAATTTCCTACATTCTACTTGCAGAAAAATATGAGAAGGATTTATTGTTAGCATCTAAATGAGTGTATGCATGTTGCTTTAAGGGTGTATGTTGTAGTTTAAACTTCCTATTGTAAGATTTAAGTTTTTGGATCCTAGAAAGTAATAGTTGCAAGAATGAAATTTCATAATTAATTGTAGGAATAAAATCTAAAGCATTTTCTCTCTTCCAATCCCTTATCTTTAGTTTAATAAACTTTAGATTGTTAAGTTGCTATTACATTTATTGATATCTGAAGATTTACCAAGCTACAGAAATAGGAGTCAAAAGCTCAAAGATAGTTGTTTTATTTCAATCTGCCGTTATTTTAATGCAGGAAATAAATCTATAGCTATTTACTTTGTTGTGTTCTTTTTATATTTATTTACCTCAGACTTTAGCAAAATCATATTTATGCCTTTGATAATAAACAGTAAAAAAAAATTAGAGTGTTAAAAATATATAAATTCCATCTAAATCCTATATTCACAAAGCAAATGGACAAAAAAAAAACATTATACATCTCTGTCATAGAAAATATAAATAAACTTCTATCAATGTTTTTAAATATTCCTAATAACAAATATATATATATATATATATATAAATATATATATATATATAAATATATATATATATATATTTATATATATATATTTATATATATATATATTTATATATATAATATATATATATATATTTATATATATAATATATATATATATATATATATTTTTAAAATTTAAAACAAAAAAAAAATTGTTTAAACGGAGGGTTCGGCCGGGGGCCGAGCTCACTGTGCAATGCACAGTGGCCGGCGGCCAAGCTCACTGTGCATGGCATAGTGGCCGGCGGCCGAGTCCACTATGTATTGCACAGTGGCCAGCGGGCCAAGCTCACTATGCACTGCACAGTGGCCGGCGGCCATGCTCACTGTGTGATACACAGTGGCCGGCAGCCGAGCCCACTGTGCCTTGCACAGTGGAGACTTCGGCGGCATTGACTCCTGCCTCTCACCTCCTCCCTGCGTTCGCTCATCCCATCCGTTGTTCGCTCATTCCGTCCGCCGTCCATGGCCGCCCTGCAAAATGTAGGGTCAATAAAAAAATAAATTTTAAAAAAGAGAAAACCCTAGCTCGGTTAGAGCTAGGGTAGAGGGGAAAATAAATAAGTTTAAGGGATTTTAAAAAAATAAAGTGTCAAAGAAGTAATTTTATAATGTAATTTAAATTAGGGTTTATATGAAAATTACTTTTAAAGTTGTGGAAAAAAAAAAAATTACATTAACGACTATATTGGATGAGAAAATAAATTAAAGCATTTAGTTTTCCGCAAATAAATTTTAATTAATTTTTGATACTTAGTTAGAATCAGAGTTAGTTTGATTATTGTATGGTCAACATGTTAACACATGTCGTGATAGCGAACTTTGTTAATTAACTAGTTGTTTTAAAAAAAAAATCATTCCATTTTTTTCCTTTTTTTTTTTTGCCCTAATTTTTGGGCATGACATTTCCCTAGTTGACATTCCCTACATACAAATTTTGTAGGTTTGACAATCCTAGGCAAATCTCTCTCAGCTTTAGTATTACTAATCTTTATCATGTTATCAAAAATAACATGTCCCATCCTCTTGTGCCATAACCAATATTCATTTCTCTATGTTAGAAAACATTTGCTTCCACTCTTGTCTTTGATCTAGTAGACATTCCCACTTGTCCTAATACCTTATGCTACCATTATTCCATGTTTTCCTTTTCTAGTTAGGCATCCAATCCTATTAAATAAAACTTCATAACCTTTATTGCACATCTGACTAACACTCAATAAGATATATCTCAAACCTTCAACATAATAAACATCATTAATTTTATGCTTACCATGAATTGAGATACTTCCTATTCCACAAATAGGTGTAGCTTCTTCTCTTGCAAATTTCACTAATCCACCATCACACTTTTTAATATTAATGAACTTATCTTTATCATCAGTCATGTAATTTGAACATCTAAAGTCAATGATCCAAGCTCTTGGTTCTTTTCAAGTATGCAATGCAGTCTTTTTTCTTGCTAACTTTTCCTTTCCTTCTGATCTTTCGAACCTATCCCTATCCTTCTCCTCTATAGCCAAGAATAAAGATTCCTTAGCTAATTCATCACCATCATCATCCTCAGATGAATGTGTCTCCATAGAACATAAGCTCATTTTCCCTTTATCTCTCTCATTTGTCCTTTTTCTTAAAATCACGTCTTCTATATCTACATTTCTTTTCATCATCATCATCAGATATTTTGTAATCCTCCTTGTATATACATTTAAAAGCATAATGACCAATTCTACTACAATTAAATTATTTAAAATGTAACTTACCTTTGTAATTTTCAGTCCCTCTCTTCGGTCATCTTACAAAGTTCACTTCATTCTCATCTAGATTCTCATTTGATTTTGATTTGTCTTTTGCTAGCTTTGAAACATTGAATGCAACTTATTTTTTTTCTCTTTTTTTTTCTTCCATCTCTCCAATTTCATAGGCAGACAAAGTTCTAATGAGTTGATCAATCAAATGATTATTCAAGTCATGACATTCTTCAATTTCACACTTTTTAGTTTTGTAGGGTTAAGTTAGTGTCAACAATATATTTCTTATGGCATTGCCTTCTTATAATGTTCCACCAATGCCATAGATAGCTTCTGCAACATCATTCACTTTGTGCATATAGTTCTCAACACCTTCATCATGAACCATTCTTAAACATTCATATTTCTATTTCAAATTCATCAGCCTAGCTTACTTTGTCTTTGGATATCCTTCATATGCATAACATTATTTGTTCTAAATTTTCTTAGCTTTCTCTAATCCCTTAACTTTTTCGAATACTACATCACTCAGGCAGGTGAATATTATTGTCCTAGCTGTATTGTAAAACTATGGATGAGAAATGGGGAAAAATTATCTTAAAATAAAATTAAATCAATCCTTGAATGGCTTCCTTAGTTTTCTATTTAAGTGTCAATCTAGGGTCATAAATCTTGTGAAAGGTATTGGGGCTATCTGCCTAAGGGATGAATAGTGAATTAGTGGGAATGAGTGCAATTAAACACACATTTATTATTTGCTTCAGGATCTCAATTTAGACTTCCTTTTCACTCTATGACAAGAAGTGTGGCAATGACAAAAAATGCTAGAGATTAATATTTAACTTTCAGAAATAGAACTAATTCAGATTGAGATCTTGGCAATAATAAATTCACACTAGAAACTTAACAATTAAATAATCATTTATCAGTATTTAATGCAAAATCGCACTACTTATAGAAATGATAAAACACAAAGAATCATACTACAATTACTTTACATAGATAATAGAACATACAATGAATTAAACATACAAACTTAAAAGAGATATCACCCAATAATCCAAGCAGTGGGCCCCCTCCTCAATCACCAAATAATTCAACATCTCTGATCTTACACTAGGTTAGTTGAACATTCATATGCATAGTTGACAGTCCATGTTTTTCAAATTAAGAGTAGTGTTATCTTCTTATGTATTAAAATATATATATATATCAATCTTCAAATCATACATATTTATATCAAAACAAAATAGTAGTCTTTCAATGGTTTTTTATGGCCTACAGCCAACAAACCATAACATATCAATAAAAGACAAACAATGGATGATGGCCATAACCTATTCAATATACTAGAAATTGTCTTAGTCAAAATAGATTAAAAAAATTGATTTCATTTGCATACTCAACTGCTCTAACATCCCATCAAACAAATTTTGTCCATATGCGCACGACCTCCTACTGATCTCCTATTATGACAATCAGGCAATTTAATCAGTAAATAATCAAAGTTTTTTATATAGTTTTAATTTTTTATTTTTCTTCTACATTTATATAATTTCTCCTATTTCATTACCAAATAGTGATAGGAATGATAGGAAGAAGTATAGGAATTGAAAACAAAAAGAACAATCAATGGGCTAAACAAGTAACACATTCTAGTCTCATCATTTCCCCCCAGCTAAGGATTTTGCATGTCCCCATGCAAAAAGAGTATAGGTATAGACCCAATGGAGAAAACAATTTCTACATATTACTAGTGATTTCATGAAGCCATTGTTGTCTCATTTTCTTCATGAGCTATTCATGTTTGCAGAATGGCATGCAAGGCTCTTTACCAACAACCACTTGTTCAATTTCAACTTTAAGCATACTAATTTCTTCTACCTGAGAACAATTGGTAACTTGTGCTTCTTGAAGTTGGGCTTTAAGTAGTTGATTCACCTCCTTCAATTGGGCAATTTAATCCCTTAAACCCCAAATTTCCTCCTTTTGTTTCAACAAGAGTTCTTGGTTTTACTTTATGTTATCCAAAATTCCATCCATCTTCTATTCCTCAGTATGGGTAATGATAGGGGCTTTGAGTGAGTTCTCTAACCCCTATTCCAGATAATCTACATGACCAATGTTACTGTCAAGAGTATCTTCATTGTCCACCTTCTTTGTTGTATTTTGTGAATCTTGAATCTCTTATTTATCATTCCCTATTTGTTCTACAGACATTTCTTTATGACCCATTGTGGATGAGGTATGTTCAATTCTAGCATATTCTTTAGTTATGTCTTCCCCCATATCGAGATGTTCAACTATATTTTCATTATCAGTGTTAGGGACTTCTTCATCTTGGTCAAACTCAATTTTTTTTATTTGTGCTACATTATGGATAGGGGACTCATGTTGTTTTAGTTGTTGTTTCTTTATTTTTGTCCATTTTCTATGTCTCGGTTCTTGACTCATTTTCTCCTAGTTCTTTGTCACTTATGCTAAAATTTGCAAATCCTCATCAAATTGTTTACTAGGGATCACCATTTTAGTATCTACATTAGCCAAATTATTTAACCGATCCTCACATGTAATTTTTTATGTTTCATTCTTATCATTGGGGGTAACAAGGGACTCAATTAGAGGCAACCCTAAAGATAACTTCCTTTTACACCTAGAGTCCAGGGTTTGCTTACTGGTTCCTTTATACCTAGTGCTTGAGATTCTTGTTTGATATGGGATTTTGACTTGTTTACTACTAAAATCTAGGCATTTCTTAATTTGCATCTTAGAAACCCTTCTTTTCAGAGAACTAGAATAAGCATTAGGGTTTTGTTCGGATGCCAAATTTTCATCATCTTCACTAGGAGAATTTTCTTCTTCCGGAGTAGGACTATCTTCCCGTTCATATTTATTCTTCAAAAAGTGCTTCCTTATCAGAATAATCCTCTTGTTTATAATTCTCATAAGCAGTATCATTACTAACAAAGGAGTCTCACTCATTGGGGGGGACCTATGAGCCCATGATAAGCTATGGAATTAATATGTCCCTCTTGAACAAATTTACCCATATGCTACAGGGAAGAATGCATAAAATAGGGAATGTTGATGAGCATACCTCTTTGCAAATGTAACATTAAGAAAAAATTATGGGCAAAACCATAATAGTACCTTCCTTCACATGTTATATACTAGATAATGGATTTTTCCACATCCTTCCAATGGTCTAGCAGTATAGACAATTTCATACCTTTCCCAAAGACCATCAAATAAATTCTTCCCTGTCTAAAAATTGCTTCTACATTAGCTTAAGGTTCATCATGTTCATTGAGTTATTAGGAAAATAATTATCCCCTATTATGGGAAAACCAAAAAATTCAACAATGGACTCTACTGTAATATAAATGGTTAAACCTTGAACAACTGCCTAATGCAGGGAGAGACTCAATGCAAATTCTCGGGCCACTTTCACATCATATCCCCTTAATTTCTTGAAATAGACATCCCATAAAGATTGTTTAAAGACTTTATATGCTTCATACTTTAGATCCCTTAGCTCCTCCATAGATATGGGTTCATACTAGGGCCTAACTCCTTCCATTTCTTTACTAAGAAGTTCTATTGAAACAACCTTATAATCCAAAACTAGTTTCTACAGAAAGAAACAAAACTACTAGTGAAACAAACAATTTGTTAAGGAGATGGTTGTGATAGATGGTAGGAATAATAAAACAACTAGTGGTAGCCATTAAGAGGGTATAATTAAACAATACAACTTAGATCTAATCTAATTCATCTTCCATAGCCTTTAACCAATGTTCATCCTTACAAGCTTCAATAATAGATGTCGATTAAACTTGAGAAATAAGACATAACTCTTCATTTGCCAGTGTTCTTCTTGTCATAAATTCCTTGTTCCTATCTCCAATGATTTGATCTTTAGAATGATTTAATATTACATAATTTGGTGTCTTCTGAACTTTAGGTTCACTACTTAGATCATCAGTAACAGTTGAATTTTATGATTGTGTCGGTGTAACTGTCTCAGTTTCCTATACCGGTTGAGGCATTGTCAGTTCAGTTATGATCATTTCCACTACCAGTTCCATGTCATATGATATAGAATGATTTTTGTACTGCTCATCCACTTTCACATGGGCACTTTCCACAATTTTCTGCAATCTTTTGTTATAACATCTATATGCTTTTCTTTGAATTGAATAACCAAGAAATATCCCTTCATCACATCTAGGATCAAAAATTCCAATTGAATCATCTCTTTTGATATAGAATTTACTTCCAAAAATTCTAAAATATTTAACAGTAGGTGTATGTCCAAACCATAATTCATAAGGGGTCTTACCAGTTTCACCTTTGATGTGAACTCTATTGAATGTGTAGACTGTTGTACTCACTGCTTCTCTCCAATAGATATGAGGAAATTTGGCTTCCATCATCATAGATCTTGTTGCATCCAAAATGGTTCCGTTATTTCTTTCCACTACTCCATTCTGTTGAGGAGTCCTAGGTGTAGATAATTATCTCCTAATTCCATTTGTCTCACAATAACTGTTAAATTTATGAGAAGTGAACTCACTGCCATGATCTGATCTTAGACATTTTATTTTCAATCCAGTTTCCATTTCAACCTTTGCTCTAAAGATCTTGAATTTCTCAAAATCTTTAGACTTCTCCTTAAGAAAAGTCACCCACATCATTCTAGAATAGTCATCAATAATCAACATGAAATACCTATCACCTTGAAAGCTTCTAGTCCTTGCTGGACCACATAAGTCAGTGCGAATCAAATCAAGTACATTATTAGATTTTTTATGTATTCTCTTAAAATAACTTCTAACTTGCTTTCCCAATTGACATTCCTTACATATCAGATTATGAGGCTTCATAATCTTAGGTATATCTCTAACTGCCTTAGTTGAACTGATCTTAACAATACAATCAAAATTAACATGACACAACCTCTTATGCCATAACCAAATCTCATCAATATGATCAATCAAACATGTATTATTACCAATGTTCAAGTGAAAGATATTACCTCCAGTCTGAATATTGGTTGCAATCTCCAAACCAGTCTTGTTAATGATTTTGCATTTTCTATCTTTAAACTGAAGTTGGAAACCCTTGTCTACCAATTGACCAACACTCAAAAGATTATGCTTTAAACCTTCTAAATAATAGACATTATCAGTATTATGCTTACCATCCAAAGAAATAATACCTCTTCCTCTGATCATACATGCTTTTTCATCTCCAAATCTAACTTGACCACTATTGTATTCTTACAGGGATAGAAATTTCCCTTTATCTCCAGTCATATGATGTGAGAATCCACTATCAATTACCCATTCATCCTTATCTTCAACTTTTGCTGCTAGGGCCTTTTCTTCATTTTTGATAGCCGGTTCTGGTTCATCTTCCTTTAAAGCATAGAACACCCATTCCTTTCAATTACCAGATCCACTAGTAGGGTCTTCTGTCGGTTCATCTCCAGAGTCATCAGTTACTCCTTCCTCATCCTCTATGTAGCACTATTTACTTTTCTTGAATCTATATCTATTCTGGTTACGCTTAAATGATTTCTTCACTCTTTCCCCAAACCTTGCATTCCTTTCAGGACATCTAGATGCAAAATGACCAATCTTATTACATGAAAAACATTTAAAAGGTTCTTTTCCTTCATACTTACTTCCTGTCGGACCTTTAGGTACTCTTCTGGCAAATAAGGCTTCAAGTTGCTCAAATTCTTCATCTTCTTTCCTCATGTCTTCGAATTCTTTTGCATATTAAACTTTCCAATCACTTTTTCTAGTAGATGATGATGATGATGATGATGCATGAAAAGAAGGTTCAGACTTTACAGCTCCAGAAGATCCAAATTCTTCAAGATCAAAAGCAAATAATTTCCCAATCAGAATGTCTCTGTTAACTAAAGAGTTTGCCATTGTTCTCAACTCATTAATTGCAGTTGCCTTCATCTTGTAAGCCAGTGGAAGGCTCTCAAGACTTTGGAAACTATTTCATCTTCACTCATAAATCCTCCACAACATTGAATTCCCATAACAATCTCATTTACTCTTTCCATAAACACAACAGTTCTTTCATTATCTTCCATCTTCAAGTTTTCATATCTTACCTGGTAATCATCAAGTTTAGCAATTTTGATAGTAGGATCAACTTCATTTAGAGTTTTCAATTTGTCCCACATAACCTTAGCTGATGATTTATCAGTCAATCCCATGATCTGTTGATCAGTAAGTGCACACAAGAGGGCTTCTCTAGCTCTGCAATCATTTTCAATATTTTTGTCCAAGTCTGCAGGAGCAGGATTGCCAAATGTTAGATCATAAGGTGTGTATCATTTCTCAGGGATCTCCCAAATATCCTTGCCAAGACATCTAAGATGAGTCTGCATTCTAATTTTCCATATCCCATAATTTGTTCCATCAAGCTTAGGGATTTCTCTTCTGAAAATAGTTATCGGTGGATTAGAAGTGTTAGCTGCCATAGGATCTACCTCAAGCGGTTAATCTTTTGCAAAAGAGGACCAAAGCTCTAATACCAATTGTTAGAATAACCAGTGAACAACTAAGAGGGGGGGGGGGGGTGAATCAATTGTTAATAGATTATAACACTATCTTAGTGCGAATATTTTCAATCTCAATATTTGTAACTTCAACTTGCCTATTAGCCTGCAAATGATATAGTGAGGACTTGCAATGTCAAATTTCATACTCTCATACCAAAGCAGAAATGAGCTCAAATATGAACTAAGGTCCTTGATCCATGACTATTGGTGGGCAAGGCCATTGATGTCACAACTTGCACCATTTAATTTCTCTTTCATGCTGAACCGAGTGTGTCTGAAAGTTGTCTACGATAGGGAAGTGGTTAATATTGGGGGTCTTTGCATTGTAAAATAGTGACTTGGGTTGGATCATGCTCCATCAAAGCTGTCAGGATATCTTTCCTATGACTAAAAATGTTTTTCAAACCTAAGTTAAGCGAACCCTAAACTATTCTAAGAAAGACTTCAGATCCATAACCAAGGGCTCAAATAGACCAAAATCAAAACTCAATCATGGAATTTTCTATTAGAAACTAAAATAGCTTCTAAGTTCCTATGAAATTAAATTCTAAATCACATGTTGAAAAAATAAACCTATTTTACGTTTGCATGTAATAAAGTCTATTCTAAGTTTGCGGAAAAATAAATTATGTTCTACAACTGTAGTAAATAAACTTCAATTTTATCAAACATCAAATAACCTACATTACATGAGTAATCTCTAGCAATGTTTCCACTCTTTCTCTAATTTTGAATCCACCATCTTAACATCTACTATAATGAAGACAAAACACGAAACTACACAACCAAGATTTGATAACATGCATTCACAAAAGCAATCTTCTACAATTGGAACAATCAATTTCTTAATTATTGAAGAATTTTTCAGAATTCAAACTAATGAAATGAAACGAAATTAAAATGAAAAAATAAAATAAAATAAAGTCACACAAGGATCACCTCCCTTTGGTCGAGCGGGCCCTACTCTTCCTTTGGTGGGATTTGGAAAACAATTAACCCTAGATAACCTCTGAATTTTTATTGAAATTACTTCTAGAAGGAAGTGAAACAAGTTACAAAAATATGAGACTCTACTGTCGGCTAACTTACTAACTTGTTGAACTATCTAACTAGGTTTTTGAAGAAAGCGAAGGGATATTTATACATATCCTTTATTCAAATTCAAATTAAAGTTACCTACTTAAAGCAGAGTAACGATTAGAAAACCAAACTGAAGAAGACTTAACATAGAATTAAATAACTTTAGGAAGAAGTTAAAGTTCTTAGGGACAACCAATGAAACAGATGTGGAGAAGATCAAGGGGATCATCTAACTGGAACGATCAAGAGTTGTCATCAACTTCATGGCAATTAAACTAGATTATCTATTTGTTAACTTGAAACGCATCCAAGAATGCATTAATGAATACAAAACAGATAATAATGATATTATCTTGATTATTTAACCATCCATCCATGCAAACAAGAAGAAAGTAAAACATTTAATCAAAAGATATGATTTCTAATATTTTCCCTAATAAGTAGAATATAATAGCAAAAATAAGTAAACATGCATGCATATAAGTATGTTGCTAGGCATATTAGTCCATAAAATATTAAAAGTTTAAAGTATAATAAAAAAATTTATGATGATGTACTCATCATTCCTCCCCCTTCTATCTAGAACCATGTCCTCATGGTTGATCTAGTATATTTTTGTTTTGCCTCTCAATCCATAAAACCAAATCTATGTTAGGTCCCAGAGACAACTGAGGGGGGGGAATCAGTTGTCAAATGAATCTAAACCAAAAACAACTTAACCAAAACTCAATGCTTAATACCGGTAAACCAAAGTTAATGCTGGTAGACAGTTTATCAGTAAATTGAAGTACCGGTAAAGATTAATGCATGAAACAGAAAGACAATAACATCCACAATACATAACACTAGTATTTGTACGTGGAAACCCTGTAAGGGGAAAAGCCACAGTGGGAAACCTTACGCACAATCAGATGGTACTACTGTAGATAGTATGTGTATACAATAGGGGGTCTACACATGCAGAAAGGCCAAGTGCCTAGAGCTCACTGCTCAAACACAAATGGGAGTCACACAGACTACAATTTGATGGTTAAATCCATGTACTGCTCAAAATAGCATCTTCATATGGTGGATTTAGTAACAGTGTAGTTCTGATATGTCTTCACAAAAAACCTTCCTTCGACCTTCAAATGATGTCTACATGTATTTCTTTGCTTATTCTCACATATACCTTATTACAAATCTTTTTCCCAATCGCATATCAATCTTACAAATAAGATCTTACATATATACCGAAGCCTAGGACCAAAATGTATAGCTCGGCTTTACAAAAGATATTACAATAAAAACAATTTACAAGTAAAACAATAACCGATGCAATATCCAATTCAACATGTCGGCTTAATGCATTTACAACATTAATAAATCATCTCCATAGCGTTCCATGCTGATCTGGAATAGATAAGCTTGTCGGTGCTTATCCTGGACCTATTTGTCGGTAACAACAAATATGCAAACATGAATATACCAATGAACAAATCTCCAAGACAAAGTGTCCAAATGATGTCTTCGACATAGCCAAATATTTTCCATGTCATTCCAAGTGCCGGTGAACAATATATCCTGCCGGTGAACAAGATATTGGTGACTGTGCATAAGTCACTTGCTTGCCAGTGAACATTGCCAATTCTTCAAGTGCCAGAGTTGATAAGTGTTGACATTGATGAAAAAACCATATCAACATATCCAAAATACCAACAATCTCCCCCTTTGGCATTGATGGCAACATAAGATGGAAAAACCATCAAAGTGCCAAAACAGAAATGCCAAATACCAAAAACCAACAATCTCCCAAAAGAGATCATAACTAGAAAAAAAAAGTCTCCCAAAATAACAATCTCTCCCCCTTTGACATCAAATGCCAAAGCAATACAAAAACCAGGTTCAAATACAAAATACCAACTTATTCAGTATCCCAACTACTCCCCCTAAGAAGTAGCTCTCCTCATCAAAGCTAGAGTAAAATATTTCTCTGTTAGTTCTGTCGATTGATGAAAAACATCAACTGTCTAAGTCTCTACCCGTGGGGGTATGACCCTAGGCTAATCTCTGAGATATTCAAAACTCTTCTTAGGTAGAGGTTTAGTGAAAATATCTACAATCTGTTCTTTAGTATTCACATAAACTAGTTTTACTTCTTTTGCTTCAACATTCTCTTTCAAAAAATTCGGTTTGATAGAAACATGTTTAGTTTTAGAATGTAGTACCAAATTCTAAGATATATCAATTGTTGCAGTGTTATCACAATAGATAGTTATAGGTTCCTTGCATTTTACCTTTATGTGCTTCAACATTTGCTTAAGCCATAATACCTGTGTACAGTTGGTTGCTGCTGCAACATATTCTGATTTAACTGTTGATAAGGATGTGCAACTTTGTTTCTTACTTAACCAAGAAATTAATCTGCTTCTAAGAAAAAATGCTCTGTCGATGGTGCTTTTTCTGTCATCTACATCTCCTACCCAATTTGCATATGTGTATGCACATAATTCAAAGTTTTCATCTCTAGGATACCATAGGCCAAGATTTGTAGTGCCTTGTAAGTACCGGAAAATCTTTTTTACTGCTGATTCATGATTTTCTTTAGGATTACTTTGAAATCTTGAAATAATACATATTGCATTCATAATATCAGGTCTTGTTTGTGTTAAATACAATAGGCCTCCTATCATAGATTTGTACCTAGTTGGATTAATAGGTGTAGATTCATCCGTTAGTGATAATTTATCAGTTGTAGTCATAGGTGTGCTTACTGGTTTAGAGTTTTCCATCCCAAATTTCTTTAGTAACTCCTTCAAGTACTTAGATTGACTCAAGAATATACCTTTATCAGTTTGTAAAATCTGCAATCCTAAAAAGAATTTTATTTCTCCAATCATAGACATTTCAAATTCTTGTTGCATTTCAATAGAGAAGTCTTTACATAATCCATCTTCTCCTCCAAAGATTATATCATCAAAAAAACCTTCTATAACCAAGATGTCATCAATAGTCACTTTATAGTATAAGTTGTTGTCAGCATTACTTTTAGAAAAACCAATCTTCAAAAGATATTTATCCAATCTAGCATACCAAGCTCTTGGAGCTTACTTCAACCCATACAAAGCTTTCCTTAACCTGCAAACCATATCTTTGTTATCTATCAAAGAAAATCCATTAGGTTGCTCAATGTAAACTTCTTCAAGATCTCCATTCAGAAATGCACATTTAATATCCATTTGATATACTTTGTAGTTCTTGTGTGCTACAAAAGCCAAGAATAATCCGACTTCCTCAATTCTAGCTACCAGTGCAAAGGTTTCATTGTAATCAATTTCTTCTTTCTGTGAATATCCCTTACACACTAGTCTTGCTTTATTTCTGATTACCTTACCATCTTCATTAAGTTTGTTTATGAATACCCATTTTGTTCCAATTACATTTTTCTCTTTAGGTCGGGGAACTAATGTCCATGTGTTATTCTTCACAATTTGTTCTAATTCCTCTTCCACAACTTTAATCCATTATTTATCGTCACATGCCTCATTAATTGATGCTAGTTCAATTTGAGAAATAAGACATACCTCTTCATTTTCCAGTCTTCCTCTTGTCCTAACTCCTTGATACTTATTCCCAATTATCTGATCTTTAGAGTGGTTCAATCTTACATGCCAGGGTGTCTTTGTTTGCTGCTATTCTTTAGTTACAGTGGAATTTTCAAATGATACCGATGTAACTGGATCTTCATTCTGTAATGGTGGGTTCAATGCAGGCTCATTTTTCAGTATCTCTGTTGCCGGTTCAGAGTCTATGTACCTTGAAGTTCCTCTAAACTGTTCATCAATTTTCACATTTGTACTCAACAATTTTTTGTAATCTCTTGTTAAAACATCTATATACCTTGCTCTTAGATGAATAACCAAGAAATATTCCTTCATCACTTCTAGGATCAAATTTTCCAATAGATTCATCTCTTCTAATATAACATTTACTTCCAAATATTCTGAAATATTTAAGAGTAGGAGTAATACCAAACCATAGTTCATGAGGGGTCTTACCAGTTTCTCCTTTGATGTGAACTTTGTTGAATGTGTAAACTATTGTGCTTACTGCCTCTCTCCAATATACATGTGGTAGATTTGCTTCTGATAGCATACTTCTAGCTGCATCCAAGATAGTTCTATTTTTCCTTTCTACAACTCCATTCTGCTGTGGTGTTCGGGGTGCTGATAATTGTCTTCTGATTCTATTTATTTCATGGAATGTATTAAATTCCTTAGATGTGAATCCACTTCCTTGATCTAATCTCAGAAATTTGATTTTCTTGTCGGTTTCATTTTCTACCATCACCTTGAATAGCTTGAATTTCCCAAGTGCTTCTGATTTTTCTCTGAGAAAAGTAACCCAACACATTCTAGAATAGTCATCAATGATTAGCATGAAATATCTATCACCTTGTAAGCTTTTGGTTCTAGCTGGACCACATAAATCAGTATGAATTAAGTCAAGAGCATTATTGGATTTGTCTGGAATACTTTTAAAAGATGCTCTAACTTGTTTTCCAAATTGACATTCCTTACATACCGGATTGTGAGGTTTAACAATCTTAGGTAAATCTCTAACTGCTTTAGTTGTACTGATTTTCACAATGCAATCAAAATTTACATGACAAAGTCTCTTATGCCATAGCCAACTTTCATCAATATGTGAAATCAAGCATGTCTTTTCATTGTTATTCAAATGAAAGATATTACCTCTAGTTTGATTATCGATTGCAATTTCCAAACCAGTTCTATTCATAATTTTGCATTTCCCATTCTTGAATTGTAACTGAAATCCTTTTTCAGCTAATTGACCAACACTCAAAAGATTATGCTTTAAACCTTCAACATAGTAAACATTGTCAGTATTATGCTTACCATCAAGAGATATAGTACCTTTTCCTTTGATCAAACAAGATTTATCATCTCCAAATCTTACTAGACCTCCATTATATTCCTGAAAAGTCAAGAATTTACTTTTATCACCAGTCATATGATGTGAACATCCTGAATCAATGATCCATTCATCCTTAACTTCAATTTTAGCTGCCAGGGCCTGCTCTACCATTTGAATAGTAGGTGTCGGTTGATATTTTGTTATAGCAACAAAAACCCATCCATTATCTATCGGATCCTCATTAGAATCATCAGTGACTCCTTCATCAACAAGATAATAAGACTTGTCTTTATTCTTCTTGAATCTGTATCTCTGATATTCAGGGTTAGGCTTGTATGTTCTTCTAGCTTCTTCTTTCAAAATTTGCATGACTATCAGGGCATCTTGAAGCCATATGACCTATCTTATTATAGTTAAAACATTTAAAGGGTGCTTTACCTTCATACTTACTTCCAACTGGACCTTTAGGCATTTTTCTTGTGAATAGTGCTTCAAGTTCTTCAAGTTCTTCATTTTCTCTCCTGCTTTCTTCAAGGTCTCTTGCATAAAAGGCTTTCCAATTAGAATTTTCAAATGATGATGTAGATGATGTTGATGCCTTAAAAGCTAAATCTATCTTTATAGTAGCAACAGGACCAAATTCCTCAATTTCAAAAGCTAAAAGTTTTCCAATCAATGTGTCTAGTTACTGATGTATTACGCATTGTTCTTAACTCATTTATAGCAGTAACTTTCATTTTGTATGCCAATGACAATCCTCTTAAAACCTTTGAAATAATTTCATCTTCACTTAAGGTTCCTCCACAACATTTAATACCCAAAGCAATTTCATTTACTCTTTCCATAAAAGTAGAAATTCTTTCATCTTCTTCCATTTTCAGATTTTCATACCTGACTCGGAAGCTTTCAATTTTTGCAATTTTGACTGTGGAATCTCCTTCATTCAATGTTTCCAAATGGCCCCAAATAGCTTTAGTAGTAGATCTATCTGATAATCCCATGATTTGTTGATCTGATAGTGCGCTCAAAAGTACTTCTCTTGCTTTGCAATCATTTTCTTCATCTTTTCCTAAGGTTGGTGGATTAGGCTGACTGGGAGTAGGAGTAGTATAGCCATTCTTTGTAACTTCCCAAATATCCTTTCCAATGCAATTCAGATGTGTCTCCATCCTGATCTTCCATATGCCATAGTTGGTTCCATCAAGTTTAGGATTGTCCTTCTTGAAATAGTTAGAACACATTGGATCTCCTCAAGCTATTAAACTTCTGCAAAAAGAGGACTACGCTCTGATACCAATTGTTAGGTCTCGGAGACAACTAGGGGGGGGGGGTGGGTGAATCAATTTTCAAATGAATCTAAACCAAAAACAACTTAACCAAAACTCAATGCTTAATATCGGTAAACCAAATTTAATGCCGGTAGATAGTTTATTAGTTAATTGCAGTACCGGTAAAGATTAATGTATGAAACAGAAATACAATAACATCCACAACACATAACACCAGTATTTGTATGTGGAAATCCTGTAAGGGGAAAAACCACGGTGGGAAACCTTACCCACAATTAGATGATACTATTGTAGATAGTATGTGTATACAATAGGGGGTCTGCACATGCAGATAGGCCAAGCGTCTAGAGCTCACTACTCAAACACAAATCGGAGTCACACTGACTACAATTTGATGGTTAAATCCAATAATGATGTACTGCTCAAAATAGCATCTTCATATGTTGGATTCAGTACCGGTGTAGTTCTGATATGTCTTTACAAAAAACCTTCCTTCAACCTTCAAATGATGTCTACGTGTATTGCTCTACTTATTCTCGCATATACCTTATTAAAAATATTTTTCCCAATCACATATCGATCTTACAAATAAGATCTTACATATATACCGAAGCCTAGGACCAAAATGTATAGGTCGGCTTTACAAAAGATATTACAATAAAAACAATTTAAAAGTAAAATAGTAACCGATACAATATATGATTCAACATGTCGGCTTAATGCATTTACAACATTAATAAATCATCTCCATAGCGTGTCATGTTGATCTGGATTAGATAAGCCTATCGGTGCTTATCCTAGACCTATTTGCTGGTAACAACAAATATGCAAACACGAATATACCAATAAACAAATCTCCAAGACAAAGTGTCCAAATGATATCTTCGACATAGCCAAATATTTTCCATGTCATTGCAAGTGCCAGTGAGCAATATATCCTATTGGTGAACAAGATACCAGTGACTATGCATAAGTCACTTGCTTGCCAGTGAACATTGCCAATTCTCCAAGTGCAAGAGTTGATAAGTGTTGACATCAATGACAAAACCATATCAACATATCCAAAATACCAACAATCTAGATGGTTGAAATTTTATTGTTGATACTTCTGAGGGGGTACATATCCATTTCACTATTTTACATCATTTGAACATTCTCTTAAATCTACCCCTACAAAATTATTTGATGCATTCAATTATGGCATAGGAATGAGGATCAGTGGAGGTCTGAACTTCATTCAAACCGATTTTATATCCTACTCTTCCATAATCCTTACAACTGACCTTACCCTATTAAGACTCTAGGTAATGTTTGTAGGAGAAATAGGTTCTCTCCTCCTTAATAGAACTAGAATGGTATTATACCTAGCTCTTTATTGTTGCAATGCTTGGTAGGGTAATTGGTTCTGAACATCCCTAAATGCACTTATACTAGCAAACAAATTCCTACTATAAGTGGGTTGTATCTATTTAAGTTGTGCAATGGAGATGAATTTTGATCTGAAATCTAAGGAGTTCAATGTCTCATCACTAATTGGGAGGCCCAATTTGTTTTTTTGATCTCTATATTGGTTCATCTTGTCTTCCCATTCCACTTGATTCTGCAATAGAGAAATGAATTCTCTAACTTGTACATCCCCAACATAAATATTTAGAAAAGACTGGTAGTAGTGGCCTAAAAGAAATCCATGCAGATTGAATTCACACATTTGGTTTTGATAAAGAGGATGGATTCTATAGAAATCCTCAAGAAAATCATCATCATCCTAATACTTTGGTTTCCTATCCAAAACCAACTGATTAATTTTCCATTGAATAACTTTCTCACAGAGAAATAGAGAATACAACCTAGAGAGTTTTCTCATTGCCAATAAAGTTGATCAGAGTTCTACAACTTGCTCTACTCATTGAATTTCTTTATTCTTTTCATCTTTCTCTTTCTCAAGTTGTTTTAACAACTCAAAATTTTCTTTTTTATGTTTTGTAAATGTATACACCTAAAAATGGTCTGAAGATAATTAATTAAATAAGCAATTATTTAATTAATCCTCCTTTCCAATTTAATTGAATTCACTAAGCAATTTGATTAAATTTCCCTTTTCATCTACTTATTAATAAATCTAAGGATTTATTAAATAGGTTCATTTCATTTCACCCCTTTAATTAATTAATTCAAATTAATTAATTCCCCCATCAAAATCATTTCTTCTAAATCTCCTAATTAATTAAAACAAATCAAATCATGAGTTGTTGAAATTAATTAGCCATTTTCTTAATATTTGAATTTCTAAATTCAAATTCTCCTAACTTCTACCACTCCTAAACCTAACCATTCCTAAACCTAACCCATTCTACCTACCACCATGTCCCCTTTCATCCAACACCTTCTAGAACCTTTGTGACACTTGTCACTAAGTGTTCCCTTTAATCCAACCCCCTTTGCCAACCTCCTCCAATTTAACCATTGATATCTATAGATCAATCTCAACTGTTGATTCATGCCAACTCACCCCTAGCCTTGAAAAATCTTATAAATAGACCTCATTTTGAGCAATATGGATCCCATCTCATTCGTAGCTTAAGCATTGTTATTATAGGCATCTAGCTTCTAGCTTATCAGTTTTAGCAATGTTATCATGCTCATTTTAGCTTAATTGCATCTTCATTCTAGTTCATTTTCTAGATCAATCAATGTATTCATGTAGCTAAGTCATGCTATTCTTGCTAAGATCATGCATTTGCATCATTCAAATCCTCCATCTAAGTGTAGTCAACTCATTGGAATTTGCATAATAAGATCTGAGAGCATTTTTCATACTCGCATTTACTAGGAGGCAATAAGTCGATTAGCTATGGTTTTGTCTTTCTTTGATTTAAATCTTCTAACCATGCTTGTAATGATTTATTGAGTGCATTGTGTTTGTAGGTACAGGTACACTTCACAAAGCATGACAGTAATGAGTAGAGAAAGTTCCCAAGGAATGGCAAAAGATGTTGAGATTCCTTGAGTAGGGGTTGGATTTTTTTGATTCCTTATTTGTTTCTCTTTAATTGCCAACTCCTCTTTTAATTTCCTTATCTCATTATTCTGCAACACCTAAGAAGTGGCCTGATTTAATGCTTCCTCTATTTCTTCCATCCATCTTTTTCCAATTTTCTTCTTTTTCATGAGCAATTTTCTATGTCTCGTCAGTTTTCAAAGTGGCTTTTCTTATCTCTTCATCTTTCTGCTTCAAAATTTCTTCCATAAAATTTATTTTATTTTGAGCTTCCGAAAGATCTATCTCAATTCAAGATAACATTATCAATTTGATCAACTTTGCATCTTCCTCCTCTCTTCATTTATCTATTGGCATCGGGAATTTATTCTTTAACTAGTATTTCTTTTCCCTCCCTTCTAACAAACTGTGGAGAAGAAGGTGGTAATTGGGCTTCAAAGTCATGGGAAGGAGATGAATGAGCTTGAGTAACCTCAAACTCTTCAGAAGTTTCCAATATTTTAGTATCTATTCCTGAGGGTGTAGAAGAATGAGGTGACTATTGGGTCTCCATATCATTTGAAGGTTCATCATCAATAGAAATTATTTTGGGTGAGAACTAGTCAGGGATTTTCTCAATCTCTTGTTCTTTTAATGGAACATTGTCAGCACTCGGTTGACTAGGCTGGGTTGAAACAAGGGGAACATTATCAATGAATTGTGTGGCATGAGGGTTTTGAACGAGAGTCTACTAGGCATGCTCATTTGGTTCTGCAATGGAGGGGTCACCAAGAGCTCTATGGATGTCAGAAGGAGAGATAGGTTCTTCTCTAATTTCTTCACTACTAATCTTTTTGGTAGAGCTATGAGTAACTCTAGATATCTTGGGCTCCTCCCTTTCTATTTTATTCTTTTTCTTTGATGGGCCCTCTTTTGTGAGTTTAGTCCCCTTATCTATCCTTTTCATTTTCTTCCTTGAGGGTTCCCCTTTTTTTATTTTCAAACTTTTTAACATGGGACCCTTCTTTACCTTCCTGACAGTTGAAGATGAAAACTCTTAACCATTTTTATTTCCTTGACTCCTTTAAGAAATGATGTTTGCTAATAAGATGAATTACTAGGGTAATTTATATGACCATCTATTTCTTTTACCTTAGCCATCATAGAATAAATCTATGAAAATAGGAAAGAAGGAAGATTAAATCGAGCTTCTAGCCTAGTGTTTCCATACCTTAAATGAATTAGGAGTCACATGCCAGGGCCCAACACCTTGCCATACTTCTCTTCACAGGTGAAAAATTTCATAAGCCAGAGCACTGCTATTTTCCATGGCTCATCCAAACTGCTTCTGTTCACACCCTTAGCGCTACCTTTGTGTATTTGCAACTTAGGCTACTTCTCATTTCCTTCATGGAATAAATTAATCACTTCATCAAAATTAATGTGGCCCTTGTTGATCAATTCCCCTTTAGTGGTAATTCCAGAGAGTTCACTTATAACCTCGGGCGTCACTTCAATTATTTTCCCTCCTACCCTGGTAACATTAAAATGGAAATTCTCCATAAATTCTTCCACAATTCTCGATGCAAACCCTTCATAGATTTTAACAAACCTTATCCAACCCACTTATTCTAGCAATATTTCTGTCTTTGGGTCTAAGATAAAATTTTCTGGCTCAGTGATTCTTTTGTTTCCCATTCCTTTCTTACTCAAAAATTTCACTTCAACTCTGAAAATTAACTCAACTCACAAAACTGGAAATGAAAAATCTTCTGTGAAAGAGAAGAGATATGTTCAGGGTGATTATTAATTACACACAATTTTCATTAACTCCATACTAAATCTGTACAATCCACCTTGTAGTGTCCCTCCTAGATTTTCATTTTGAGTTGTACAATGATAGACTTATTTAGACATATGGTTGATGTTTTGATGATTAATTATGACTATATTCTTATCTTTGATGATATTGGTGATGCTAGATATTTTATGTGGACATATGCTATTTGACAGTTCATGAAGACGATTGATACATGTTAGACTATATTGATGATGGAGCTACATTTGATGATTTATGTATGCTCATTATTCATGATGGATCATACTACTTATGAGATTTTGAGGATATTATGATTATGCTAACCCTATTCTATGATCATGATGATTGATTTGATATTATGGTGTATGTGATTGTCTTTTATTGTATTCATGATTAGAGATGATGTCATACCACTCATTGCGACCATGATATGATGTTGTGATTATCTATCACTTGCCTGATCATTTATGATGTACATGTATCATATATATGTTGTATTGTGTCTAGTGGTGATTGCAGGTTTGCAGGTACCAAACATCGACTCCATTTGGTTTCACAAGTCCATGGGTCTTATCCCAATGGCAAGTTGTTAGAGATGGCATGTGTTTCCCTCTCATACTCTAGGTTTAGTTGCTCACCTTGTTAGTTGTGTTGTGGCGTAAGTTGTTGGTTAGAGTTTTGTGTCGATGTTTGACCCCTTTGTCGAGTTTCTTGATATGATGTGGTTGTGTGGTTATTATTTAATAATTGGATTAATATGATTTATTAATGTTTATATTAATATATTATATAGCATGGTTATTTATTTATTTGGTTTATTTAGTGTTTAATGTTGGCAATTTACAATCATTGGATTCATTTTTTTGTCATTGATGGCAACAAGATCTGATGGAAGTCATATACCAGCACTAGGAGGCATATACCAGCAGATACCAACTTTGGAGAATTCAAGGCTACACCGACATCGACATCAATACTTGATTGGAAGCCAACATCAAGGAGGATTTACTTAATAAATCATTTTGTAAATTTTGTCAAGGTCGACATTCAATATCTTTTGTAAATGTATTGTAAGCTGACATTAGGCATAAAATTTGTAATAGGTATATAGGTCAGTCTGCTAGTTTATTTTTGTGAGATAGGAGATAGATGAAATGTATGGATATAGGAGAATATAGAAGAACTATATAATGAAAAATATATGTATGAGGATCATTTTGTATGCAAATTTTATATCATGCAATGATCTGTAGATAGCTTGGAAAGCATTCTTGGAGGAGAAGAGATACTAGTAGTAGTTGAAGGTTTATGAACCAGTATAGAACAAAGACAGAACTGGAACTCTATTTGGCATAGCAGATGCATTATTAAGTTCATTTTCAGCAATTTACTTTAGTAGAAAGCTTGTAGTCAGTGAGGCTCTTTAGTGATGAGCAGTATACTCTAGGCAATGTGCCTTCCTGCATGTGCAGGCCCCTATTATATGTAATATCTTTTCATATGGCCAGTGAATTGATATTGTGGGTCACAAATCCCACCATGGTTTTTCCTCATTGAGGTTTTCCATGTATAAATTATGTGTCTTATGGTGTTCATTTATGTGGATGGTTTGTTTTCTTCTTGTTATATGTTTATTTGTTTAGCGTTTTATATGTGTATGGTATAAAAGGATAAAAACTATTCATACCGGAAGAACACTGATTCACCCCCCCTCTCAGTGTTCTTGGATCCCAACAATTGGTATCAGAGCTTGGTACCTTAAAATAAGTTTAGCAGCTTGAGGAAGATCCTAAAACTGGAATATTTGAACATGGCTATGGAGAAGCAACTTGAGATGGCTCTTGAGGATTATGATGCTGAAAGAATGAAGAATTTGAAATTGAAGAAGAATTGAATTCTGCAAATGAATTCATTCTTATCCTGTAAGAAAGGTTATCATCCGCTCAAGCCAAGAGAAAAGAAATTTTGCAAAAACCGGATGATGAGGAGAAGAATGCTCTTAAGGAACAATGTCAAAAACTAAGTCAAGCAAACATTCTCATAAAGAATGAAATGCAAGATCTGACTATGAGGTTATCAAAAGATATTGAGGATAGAAAGAAGAAGGAAGATAATCATGTTATATCTCTAAAGAAAAAATTTGATGAATGTGGTAAATTGACTCATGAGAATAATTTGTTGAGAACTGATTTGGCACACTCTTGGAACAATGAACAAGAACTTGAAAGACAAATAACTACTTTGAGAGATGATCTGACTACTACAAGTGAGTATAAAGAAAAGTTTAGGATTAGTGTTGCACAGTTGGATGACTTATTGAAAAGACAAAGACAGATTGATGATCCTAGAGGACTTGGATTTGTACAAGGTGAAAGCTCTGGTACTACAAATGAAGATCAGACAACTAGTATGCAAAACTCATCAGAATAGAGGAAACCGATAAGTCAATCTAATGCTTATATATTCAATGGTAGATTTTTTGTTTGCAATAAATTTGGGCATATGGCTAAACAATGTAGAAATAAAGAAAATTAAAACTACAATTCTGTCCCCTGTCAATGCACAAATTGCAAGAAATATGGTCATAGGTCAGAAGATTGTAAAATGAATGTTAAATGTCATGCATGCAACAAAATAGGTCATATTGCTAAGTATTGTAGAAGCAAGACTCAACCAGTTAATAATGATAAAGATAATGTGAAAGGAAAGCATAAGGTAGATGAAATACAACAAGATCACACCAAGAGATGGGTTAGAAAATCTGAAGAACCAAGTGGAGATGGATCTACACTGGTAACTCCACTGGTAGAACAGGGTATTCCTCCACCGGCAGGAAATTCCACTGGTAACTAAGGCATAAGCCTTAGGGGTTGGCAACGTCATTGCTAAATTTTGCATATTACCACAGAAGAGATCTAAGGAGATCTAAAAGAGATCTGGAGAGTTGTGTTTATCATTGATGAAGGTTCACCTGACACATGACAGTGAAACTGACATCTGTAGGGTTTTTGGCAAAGCATTTATTACAAAAAATTAGGGTTTTATTCACTGATAAAAGGGGATAAGTGAATTCATTTCCACTCACCGAGCATTCAAGCATTTAGAGTGAAGTAAAGGCGAGTTAAGAGCGAGCAAAAGTGTTGTGAAAGGATTTTGAGCAGTTATCTAAAGCACTCAATTTTCCACCAGTGATCGCTTTCAGGTATTTTTTGAAATGGAAGCTCCTACTTTCATTGAAAATCCCACCATTGTCGAAGTCAAGGATAGGTTAAGGCTAGTATTTAAGGAGGTTCCCAAAATTGCTAAAAAGGATGACTCAGCGGGAGCATTTTCTAGGGTTCCTAACGGTGTAATGTATGTTGAAGATGTGAGGGCATACATTCACTGCACCTTGGAGGATTTGGGCACAAAGGAAATAAAAAAAATGTATCAATCTGTGATACTAGGAGACTCTGGAACCATCAAACCGGAATACAAAGAAATTGAGCTTCTAGGGTTAACCGATATTCTATACATACTGGAATTCAAATATGAGGTTATTAGATACATTTTGAGAAGGGTTCACAATGAATTTATTTGGCTAGATAGGCCTTACATGATCACCAAGGAGGCTATTCAAGCTGTCACTGACTTACCCAAAGTTGGACAAGAACCTGGCAAGAAAATTTCCAACACAGAGGTTGAGAAAATCACTGGTGCTACACCTGACAAAAGATCAATGAGGATAAGCACAATCATTGACATTGATATAAAGTTTGCAAGCATGATAATAGGTTACACAGTAACTCAATCCAACCGATTGAATTCTATTGCTAGTTCATGCATTCATGTTGCATATCAGATGCTAAGCAACAATGTAAAGTATGATTTATGTGAATGGATGAGGAGTGAATTAATGTTTGATGAATACTAAGAGGGGGGGTGAATTAGTATTCCAAAAAATACTGTACTTAAACACTTAAACAGTCTAGCAGTAAACCAGTAAAACAGTTTAACAAACAAACCGGTTAACACACATGCAAACCAAATAGAAAATAACGCATTCACCCATAGAAGCACAATCACCATAACACAAGAGATTTTGATGTGGAAACCCAAATGGAAAAAACCACGATGAGATGAAACTCACAAGTAACTATCTGTAGAATAGTAACCAGATCGGTTAAGGTCATACAATGTTCTTTACTAGAATAGATCCTGTTAGGAATCTCAATCTTTGTTAGGAGATAAGTCTGATTAAAGACTACCTTGTGAGAGATTTTCAGATCCATAGATGTGAACCACCTTGTTAGAGGATTTACAAAGGCTTCTCTAGGCCTACCTGGTTAAGGGTTTCTGACTTGTCAAAGATGTGAGTAATCAACAAGTGAATGATCTAGCAAATGGCACAGTCTGCTTGATTAGATCCATTGTAGCTCATAGATAATTCTCTTCAGCATTACTTCAGTCTTTAGTAAATCCACACTCTGTTATAGTACACAGACTTGATCTTCTCAGTTAAGATCGTACATACAAGAGCTTCAATGAACACCCAAAACCTAACAGCTACACTCATACATGCACATTCAAAACCGTAGACATGATTTCCTTAAAAAGAAATTTGATTTCATGTCAGTCCAATAGGATTACATTGCAAGTTCCTAGGTTCATTTTATCTAGACACATTTGGTAACACAACACAAAAGTGTCGTCAAAGTGTCGGTGGATGGTAACTCATCACAAAAATATACCAGTTGGTAACTCATCATAGAGTATTACCGGTTTATACAACTTTTGTGTTTACCGGTTGGTAACTTAGAGTAATACAAGTTCAAACAAATTTCCGGTTGTCAAAAATTGAAGACTGGGAAAAAGATAACTGCCGCTTCTAGCTCCTTTGCTCCTCTCCACTTGAGATCCTTAAACCGCTTGATCTCTCTATGTCACTTGGGTCTTTATACCACTTGAGATTGGTAAACACTTTATTCATAACATCAATAGTCTAAAGACTACAACATGATACCGGTTTGGAACAATTACCGGTTGAGCATAATTCATACATTCACAAAATGATCTCATAGCAAGTGTGTGTCCATCAATGACAATCACAACATAATCATCAAAATGCCAACAATCTCCCCCTTTGGCATTGATGGCAACACTTAGAAAAAAAAAATTGACATCTAAGTGTTTTACAATAAAATTATGCCATAATCAAAATTACTCCCCGTAAGCATATACACTATCCCTTTTGCAAAAAATACAATGTATACTACTTCCTTACAGAGATAATCATGAAAGTATACATAGCATGCATTAAAATTCAAAATACTACTCCCCATCAAAATTTTAAAAATAGAATACTACTCCCCCTTTGCCAATAATGACAAAGTACAACTGAAAAACCCCTGTTCCATTAGCATTAATAACTGATTTAAAGAGTTTATGACAATAAAGAGTGAAACTTGTCAAAAACTGATTTAAAGTCCTGCATAAATGTCTTCATGGATAAAAACCATGATTCAAGCAATGAGGTAGCAACCTCATTCTCCATTTGCATCTGATAGACCTGCTCTTCCATGGCATCCAAGGTACTCATCTCTTGAGTGACCATTAGGGCATCTAGATTTAGATAGCATTTCTGAAGAATTTGCAGTCTTGGTAGTAGGACTAGTTGAAGTTCATGCAAATTACATCTGGTTGCTTATCTCTTCCTCTATTCTTGCAGACTGGAGTTGAAACCAGTGAGCGGTTTGTCCATATGTGGAGAAGGAATCATATGGCATCTTGAAGGTGCTTATAAATGATTGCATATCAGATTGTAGTTTGGCTTTCTGAGCAAGCACATCATCACAGAATAGATGAGGTTGACATATCTTGCTTAGCAATAATTTTCCCTCATCCATTGCATCTCTAATGTCCTTCTGTGCCTTCTGTAGATCAGATCGGAGCTCTATTAACTTTTTCACTAAGGAAGTGTCCAAAGCCTTTTGATGCTCCTTCTTGGCATTTGCTTCTACAACCTCTTCCAGGCTTTGCACCTGGTCTTCTACAACTATGCATAGGAGCTTTAATTATGCAAGAGAGGAATCGGTACTGGGGAGGTTGGTACCGGGTATCAAATGGGTAAGAGTGTCCACCATAGCTTGGATCACATCTTGCTCTTTCTTTCTCCTTATTGCTTCCAGGCGTTCTTGGGCAACCTTAATGCTCTGCAACAACTCTGATTTGTTTGTAGACTAGAGGTCAATGGGATTAGTAATGTCAGCCCATTTGGCTTGACTACTGGTTGCCTTTGGGGTCTCCATCTGAGTGCTCTATGTCACTCCCTCTTTCTCTTTAGCTCTTTTCTTGTCCTCTTTTGCCTTCTTTTTCTCCTCTTCTTTCCACTTCTCTTCTTCTTCATCCTTCTTCTTTTTCTCCTCTCCCTGCTTCTTTTTCTCTTGCTCCTTTCTCTTCTCATCTTCCTTTCTCTTCTCCTCTTCCTTTTTCTTCTTCTCTTCCTCTTGTTTCTTCTTCTCCTCTTCCTTTCTTTTCTTTTCCTCTTCTAGTTTCCTCTTCTCCTCTTCCTTTTTCTTTTCTTCCTCTTTTCTCTCCTCTTCCTCTTTTTTCTTCTCTTCTTCCTTTTGCTTCTTTTCCATTTCTGCCTGTTTTCTATTTTCTTCCTCTTGTTTCTTCTTCTCTTTCTCTGTCCGTTTTCTCTTGTCTTCCTCCTATTTCTCCTGACCTTCTATTTCTATTGGTGCATCCAGAGTAACATTTTCACCGTTCAAGGCATCAACATCAATCAGATCCAATTGAGTAGTGACCGGTTCTCCTTCACTATCATATACTTCATATGGTTGAGTGATTTCCAGTTCTTGCTCAGTTTTCCTGTTGGCTTCAGCCACTTGATGCAATCTTAAAGCTGATTGAGCAAGGGATTGGGTATCTTTGACCACTTCCAAAACTTTTCCTTCCAACAATAGGAGTCTTCTTCTTCTCATGAAGAAGAGGCCCTTATATCTCTCCACCACTTCATACAGTTCTATTTTGGGCACATTAGGAAAGTATAGTTCAAATAATTCCTCTCTTATTTCTTGTTCCTTTTCTATGGCAATGCGCCACTTGTTATCTAAAGAATTACACAAAGAATCAGGTGTCTCAGATTTAATTTCTGATGGCCACCAGTCATTAATACATAAATAATTAATAACTTCCTGTTCAACTTCCTTCTTTTCATCATCATTAAAATTATTAAAGCACTCTTTCAAATCACCAAGTACTTTTCTTCTAATATTCTTAATTGTTCTTTGACAATGTGTCAATGGTTTGTAAGAGGAAATATCAATATTTACCGGTGCAAATGTTGTTGGTTCACTCTTTGTCTCTTTCCTCATTTGCCTAGTCTTCTTAGGCTATTCTTTAGAGATAGTGTCCACTGAGTCTGGTGTATTTCTTTTTGTCTTCTGCTTCCTCTCAAAGACTTTGGCGAGTGTCACTTCCGGTTTCTTCTTTGCTGGTGACCACTTGGTCACTTTGGGACTTGTTGTGATAACTGGTGTCGATGATGAAGGCATTGCCTTTCCCTTCTTTACTGAGGGTTCTTCAACCAGTGTAACCCTTTCCAAATAGGTGCTGGTTCTCTTTGCCTTTGGATCAAGGGGCGACGTGATTAGGGTAGAGGCATACCCATCTATCATGTCATACATTACCTCATATCCCATTGGTTCCACTTCTTCCTACCTAGGCTCAACCACCTCCATTATGCACTCATCAACTCTGATGGTGAAGCAGATGTCATCTTCATATTTCTTGACAATATCACTAGATATTCTTACCCTTTGGTTCATTTTACATCTGAACTAATCAAATTATTTATTCAGCACTTCTGGATAACCGGTTCCTACCACTTGTAGGCTTTCCTTGATTTGCTTTGTCACCAGTTGGTCAGCAGACCACTGAATATCACCTACTCCTAGAAAATAGCCTTGGAAGTAGAAGAACAACCCAACCAATAGTTTTCCAAACTTAAATCTAAAGGCATTGTCCTATTTCATTGACTTGAGGTTCAACAGAAGTTGTCTTTGCATACAAATACATAGATCAAACAATGCATCTTCCTTGATCATCTTGTGGGCGGCATTTACCGTTGCAGCAGAGACAGAGTTGATTCTACTGGCATGGAACGTCTGATATCCTATCACCATACATGCATATTTGACCAAATCATCCTTGATGGAATTGATAGTCATTCCTCGTGAATCACTCACTAAACCAGTGAGCTTAGTCATTTCTGTCTTGCTAATCTTCCTTAGGGCTGGCACTTCACCGACATTGTAGAAACCGGTGATGGCATGAATTGCTTCTGGTGTAATATCATGCGTCCTCTCTAAGTACATTTTATCACCTTGTACTCTGCTCAGAATAATGTGGATGTGATCATCTAAAAATTCTTCAAGGAAATAGACAACATTGTGAAGTTTCTTCTTTTCCAGAATGCTTAATTATGGTTTAATCTTTTTGTCCTTCCCACAAAACAAACTCAACTGAGAATGGATCATCAGAGATCCTAGATCTTCAATCTTACAGTCAATGTAATTAGAAATGCCTTCCTCCACTATAACACCAGTGGGTATTTGAGATAGGGCATTGTATTTTGCCTTCCATTGAATGAAGTCTACAGAATCAACAGGTGCACTAGAACTAGCATGTGATGCGAAAGCCATGATAAACAAAGAATTGTGAAAAATACCTTCGTAAGTCAAAATTTAGGGCACGCAATTTAAACTTTGCTACACACTCCTTTCATTGCTGAAATACCTCTTTGTGTTCTATACTTCACCAACAGATGTTTGCTTCTGATTCTTCTTCAGGATTTTGATAAATTCTTTGAATCGCAATCCAAATCGCTTTTCTGCACTCTGTGCTTGAAAATTTCTTCGCTCATGAACTAATAAGTGAAAAATGACTTTGAAAAATTCTTTTAAACAAGTTCTTCACCTACCACAATAAATGCTCCACTATTAGGGCGTAAACCCTAATTTGCCTTTTACCATTTCTGGTCTTCTACCAACTAATAGGTATCACATACCAATTGAGGTCTTTTATGGGTGTAAACCAGGGGTTTGAGATATTTCACCATTTTCCCCCCTAAGCTTTTCTGATGCTTAGTTCGCCGGTTCAACGACTTCCACACTAGGTGCAGAAACCAATTCTACTTGAATCACTTCTTCCGGCTTCTTCTTCCAGGTTTTCTTCATATCTGCTTGCACAATTTCAACATCAATCTTTCCTTCTGGAGTGACCAGTATATCATCCGATATACTCTTTCTTGTTCTGCAGAATCTTGCTGTATGACCCAGTTTGTTACAATGATATCAAACCATTCCAGGTGCTCTCCAGGGTCCATTATTCATGTTTCCATTCTTCCTTCTGCATGTTGCAATAGTGTGACCATGACCATGACAAATCACATAGATTTCTCTCCATCTAGTTGCCTCTTGATAGCCACCGCTACCTGACTGATGACTATAGGTATTAAACTGGTTTGGGTTCCGGTTCTCAAAGGATTCAGGAAAAACTCCTTGACTCCTTTGAGGATACCTTCTAGTATTGTGCATGACAGACCTGCATTCAAATGCTCTATGCCCAAACTTGTTACATGCATAACAATTACCATTGATCTGTTGGGTCTAGGCTTATCATTTAGAAAATAAGGAAAATTATTGTAAGCCTTACTTCTACATACATTAGCAGTGTGTCCTTCCTTGAGACAATTAAAGCAAACAGGTTTGAACTTTTTCTTACCTTTATTCTTTGATGGCAGTTGTTTCTTTGATGCTCCATCTTTTGTTCCAGAGGTCTCACCTTCCTAATAATCAGAGAAACCATGTTCATTGGTATTCTTTACCAGTTTAGCTGATTCAAGCTTCTGTTCTAGCTTGATAGTGCTCTTATTGAATTTGGCAAGTATTCCCTTTGACTTAGTGAGTTCTTTGGAAATAACAACATTGGATTCCTTCAAGGTTGCATTCTCAGAAATAACCATGTTTAGTTCACCTTGGATTCCTTCCTTTTCCATTTTATTTTCAAGAAAATGAGCGGTAAGTGCACTGATTTCTTGCTTCAGCTTGGAGATCTCATGATCTTTGTCTTTTACCAGATCTTCATCTTTCCTCTAGTTCTCAAGCTCTTGATACATTCTGATAGTTAGTCCTTCAAGTTCCCTTCTTAGGTTGGCATTGGACTCATTCAGTTTTTCAACTTCTTTAATTAGGGCTTCCATGTCCACTTCATCAGAAGAACTGTTTTCAGTTAGCTCCATCGATTTTTCAACATGCTCTCTTCTTTTTGCCTGAGAGGCCTTATATTTGACCTTAAGTTCATCATAAGCTTGCTCAGTCTGAGTGAGCTGATGAGTAAGTTCCCTCATAGTGTATTCCCCCATATCTCTTTCCAAGTGGTTAGACTTATAGAAAGGTAAGCTCTGATACCAATTGATGAATATTAAGAGGGGGGGTGAATTAGTATTCCAAAAAATAGTGTACTTAAACACTTAAACAATCTAGCAGTAAACCGATAAAACCGTTTAACAAACAAACTGGTTAACACACATGCAAACCAAATAGAAAATAAGGCATTCACCCATAGAAGCACAATCACCATAACATAAGAGATTTTGACATGGAAACCCAAATGGGAAAAACCATGGTGAGATGAAACTCACAAGTAACTATCTGCAGAATAGTAACCAGACTGGTTAAGGTCATACAATGTTCTTTACCAGAACAGATCCTGTTAGGAATCTCAATCTCTGTTAGGAGATAAGTCCAATTAAAGACTACCTTGTGAGAGGATTTCAGATCCATAGATGTGAACCATCTTGCTAGAGGATTTACAAAGGCTTTTTCTGGGCCTACCCGGTTAAGGGTTTCTGACTTGTCAAAGATGTGAGTAATCAACAAGTGAATGATCTAGCAAATGGCATAGTCTGCTTGATTAGATCCATTGTAGCTCATAGCTAATGCTCTTCAGCATTGCTTCAGTCTTCAGTAAATCCACACTCTGTTGTAGTACATAGACTTGATCTTCTCAGTTAAGATCATACATACAAGAGCTTCAACGAACACCCAAAACCTAATAGCTACACTCATACATGCACATTCAAAACCCTAGACATGATGTCCTTAAAAGGAATCTGATTTCATGTCGGTCCAATAGGATTACATTGCAAGTTCCTAAGTTCATTGTATCTAGACACATTTGGTAACACGACACAAAATCACCGTCAAAGTATCGATGGATGGTAAATCATCACAAAAATATACCGGTTGGTACCTCATCATAGAGTATTACTAGTTTATACAACTTTTCAAGTTACTGGTTGGTAACTCAGAGTAATACCGGTTCAAACAGATTTCTGGTTGTCAAAAATTGAAGACTGGGAAAAAGATAACTACCACTTCTAGCTCCTTTGCTCTGCTCCGCTTGAGATCCTTAAACCGCTTGTCTCTCTATGCCACGTGGGTCTTTATATCGCTTGAGATCGGTAAATGCTTTCTTCATAACATCAATAGTCTAAAGACTACAACATGATACCGGTTTGGAACAATTACCAGTTGAGCATAATTCATACATTCACAAAGTGATCTCATAGCAAGTGTGTGTCCATCAATGACAATCACAACATAATCATCAAAATGCCAACAATGTTGAACCTTGGTAAGATCAAAGGAATCAAGAAAGGAACTTTTAGATATGGAAATTTGGTTGTTTGTTTAATGCTTTACTTTCTGAATGAGCTACCTAGTCTAGGGAAGAAGCATTGGGCTCATGACATATCGGTAGGTATGCAAATCAAGGAAGCAATCACCAATCTTGGTACCGGTAGAGATGAGAAACTTTGGGGGTATTTCAAGACATTTCAAGAAAACATGAGGCAAAGGGAGAGAATATCAAATAACATTGTGGAGAAGTATTCCACTGATATCTGTTTTATGGTTAAAACTGATAAAACTCTTATGGAAGTAGTTGAACCTAGGAAAATCTGAATTACTGAGCTTGGATATGAGTTGGACGATAGCATTTTTGAACTCTATGCAAAGATGTTGTTAGATGCCATATTAGATGATAAAATAGAGCATTTTGGTATAGGAGGAGAGAAGGCTCTTGAAGTGAAAACCAGTTTTAGTAGGAAGAGAAGAGAGAAGAAAATAGAAAAGATGTTTGCATATGTACAAGATGTAATCTATAAGATAGACACTCAACTAGGTTTGAAATCCAAACAAGCAGCTAAATCGATAGAGGTTGGTACTGTAGAAGTGAAGAAGCCACAAGTTCACATTTCCCCTATGACTTCTGATTCTCATTCTGAGGATAATGAACCTCTGGCTTCTAGAAGGGTACAAATGAAGAATGTGGTAAAACCACCGGTAGAGCAGAAGAAGGTAGAGCCTAAGAGGATACTTGTTAGAAAGGCAACTAAGCCTACTGCACCTCCACCACCGGCAAGGAATCCTATGCAAAAAAGGAAACCAGTAACACCAACAACCAGAAGCAAAAAGAAGAAAGGTGATGATACTAAAACCAGTAAGACCACAATGACTTGTGTTGAGCTTATTGATGAAATTACAAAAGATGAAATATTGAAAAACGTATCAAAGTATTATGAAGATTTATAAGAGAATGAGAAAAATGAATTAGAAGAGGCTATTATGTTGTATATAGACATTTATAAGAAAGCCTTAGTTGAAATTTTGAAGGAGATACCTTTATCCTTCTATAATAAACTTGAGGCTAGAAGACTTGACACTATCAAGAGGGATAGGGAGATTAAGGAAGTAGCATTTTTGGAAATGTGTGGTTCTATAAATAATGAAGAAATGAAAAGATGTATAGATACTGCAAATAGGATAGTTTTCGATAGTAAATACTGACAGATAAGCCTTATGATGGGGAGAGTAAAAGAGGTGATAAGTGAGACTAGTAAGGGATGGACCAACTTCTTTTAGAAAAACCCAGATTTTCTCACATCTCAAGAAGAATTTGCAAGGGCAACAACTTCCACCATTCTTGACAAATCAAAAGGGAAAGGTATTTTGGGCAGTTTAACTCCAATTTAGACACAACCGACAGTAACTATAGATATTCAAAAACCACAGATAGTTAAGGAGAGTGTACAGTCTGTACTGGCATAGACCATTTTTTAGCAAAGCAATGTACAAGACACTAGAAATATTGTGGATAATACTCCACCAACAGTAACTGACACTGCACCAAGTGGTGAAGCCACCGATGCAAAATAGGTTGAGATGGACAAGGTAAAAGCAATTGAGCCCATATCAGCAGGTAAAACTGATTTCTTGGCAAAGGTATTGACAATTGACACTTCTCAGGTTGAGAAGAAATCACGCTCTAATTTGAGTCCAACTTAATTGATGATGATGGCTACTCAGAAATTACTGAAGGAAGGTACTACAGATAAAGGAATGATTGATCAATCGATCACAGTGTTGCACAGATTAATACCTTATTGTCAGATTGAAGATGGAGCAAGCCCTTCCAGCAAGCTCAAGACTCTAATAGAGCATATCTCCAAAAAATTTCAATCTCTGAGGCAGATTGTAGACCGACAGGCTTTGGATAAATTTACAACAGCTAAAAGAACAACTTTTGATCAGATTATAGAAACAGAGAAGAAGAAAATTAAGGAAAAACTTATTCCTATTGAGGTTTGTTTAAAATAATGTACAAATATCTATAGAGTGTGTTGTAACATAGAAAGTCTTATGGCTAATGTAGATAGCAGATTGAAAGAGTTATATGATAAGATAACTAAAATTGCTAACTCTTTTGATGGATTGACTACATTGACCACATTCTATTGATGGATAAATTTTTTCCTTGGAGAACCAAATTTTTGCTTTTGATAAGGAGAGAGATAAAATCATGCGAAGAGCAAGAAATCTAGGGAGACTGGTAAGTCCTAGACTAGATTCATTGGGTGTTCATAAGAGAGAGTGCATGGACATGATAACTAAACCCACACCGACAAATATACAAGAGAAGGAAACACTTGCCCACTTACTAAGTGGACTAGCATCTATTTCTGATACTTTCAAATCTGGTTGGGATACATATATTTAGTTATTACAAAAGACATACCCAAAAATATTAAAGATGACTAAGCTCCAGTGAAACTAATAGTATTATTTTGTTTTGAAATTCTTTCAATTCTTTCACCGGTCTTCGGCATTAATGTCAAAGGGGGATTATGCATATATGTGAAAAATATAAGAGAATACTAGATAAAAACACATGGGAAGGATATCAGATGGAGTGTATTGCTCAAGGGGAGCATACCGATAGAGAATCCATTTTTCACATGAGTGTTGCCATCAATGCCAAAGGGGGAGATTGTTGGAAATTGACACTCATTCAATTCATTTTATTGTCATTGATGGAAACAAGATCTGATGGAAGTCATATACCGACACTAGGAGGCATATACCGGTAGATACCAGCTTTGGAGAATTCAGGGCTACACCGACACCGGCACCAGCATCGGCACCGACATCAATACTTGATTGGAAGCCGACATCAAGGAGGATTTACTTAATAAATCATTTTGTAAATATTGTCAAGGCCGACATTCAATATCTTTTGTAAATGTATTGTAAGCTGACATAAGGCATATTATTTGTAATAGGTATATAGGTCAGTCTGCTAGGTTATTTTTGTGAGATAGGAGATAGATGAAATGTGTGGATATAGGAGAATATAGTAGAACTATATAATGTGAAATATATGTATGAGGATCATTTTGTATGCAAATGTTATATCATGTAATGATCTGTAGATAGCTTGGAAAGCATTCTTGGAGGATAAGAGATACCAATTGTAGTTCAAGGTTTATGAACTGGTACAGAACAAAGACATAACCAAAATTCTATTTGGCATAGTGGATGCATTCTTGAGTTCATTTTCAGTAATTTACTTTAGCAGAAAGCTTGTAGTCAGTGAGGCTCTTTAGTGATGAGCAGTATGCTCTAGGCAGTGTGTCTTCTTGCATGTGCATGCCCCTATTATATGTAATATCTTTTCATATGGGGCCAGTGAACTGATATTGTGGGTCACAAATCCCACCGTGGTTTTTCCTCATTGAGGTTTTCCATGTATAAATTTTGTGTTATGGTGTTCATTTAAGTGGATGGTTTATTTGTTTTTTGTTATATGTTTATTTGTTTACCGGTTTATATGTGTATGGTATAAAAGGATAACAATTGTTCATACTGGCAGAACACTGATTCACCCCACCTCTCAGTGTTCTTGGATCCCAACATTTAATTGATTATTTGATATTTAATTTATTGTTGAGATTTTATAATTATTTAATTGAGATTAATTTATTGATTTATTTTATCTATTGCTTAATTGATTATCTAATTGTTTATTTATTGCCTAATGCTTATTTATTTATTATTTAAATTCAATTGTTGAATTGATTTTATATTTTATTATGTTTCTATTTATTAAGCTTTTATTTATTTATTTATTTATTATTGGGATTTAACTTTTTAATATCCCATTTATGTTTATAATACTACCTTTTTATTATTATTTGCATAATTAGTTATATTATAAAATCTACCTACCCCATCTTGTTATTGGATGAATTAATTGGGGTAAGTAAATAATAATATATTTGGAGGGGTAAGTATGAAATATAGTTTCTAGGAATATTTCTATTGGCCCACATTTTCCTATAGTTTTATTTTAATTTTTCTATTTATTGGGTTTTCTATGAATGTTGTCAGGTTAGCTTCCAGACTGGTTTTCTATGATTTTGGATTTCTTTCTTGGATTTTGGATTGGGAATGCTTGTGAAATGGATTATGGATTTTTTTCTACTTCGAAGTTGTCATTACTATCACTTCTAATTCTAGGTTGGAGGATCATAATCTCTTGCAATTTTATTTTTAGAAAAGAAGTGTTTTCTTTGTGTATGAATATTGTTTGCAGGAATGTGAGTAGTATTATTGCAAATGAAAAAGGAATAATTATATAAATAGGTATATAAAAATATATGTTATTAAAATTTTGAGGATTGGATTTTATTTGCTTCCTTAATTCCTTTTACATTGGATTATTTGTCTGAAATTGCCGTGAATGGCTCTGAATGCAAACTATGTTTTTCCATGGTTGTTTGCATGCATTTTTTGGGTCAATTAATAATTTTAATTGGTTTTACACAATCTCCTATGAGTTCTAGGAGTGATTGCACTCCCAAAACCTGATTTCATTTGCTTGATTTTGACAATTTTCTCTCTGTGTGTTGTCAGGAGTCACAATGGCAAATTTTGAATGATTTTGAGTCTATTGTTTGGTTAATTGATTGAATTTATCCTTGATTATTGTTTTTTGAATGTCATTGCATCTTTCTAGATGGTTTAAGAATCCAATTTTCATTCCTTAGTAGTTTTCTAGGTCATCTGGGAGTGTATTTTTCTGTTACTGAGTTTTCAAGCTTTTTGTTTCATATGCACTAGAAGAAATTTTATATGAGCCAAAAAAATTGTCAAATGCACCACTTTAAGTGTCATATGCCCTAAAGTACTGGTCATATGCATTAGTCTACATTTTCACTGTGTTTTTGAGGTTTTTGAGAGTTTAGATTAGTTTTCTTGATTCTACCTTTTTACCAAAGGCATGTTGTGATATGATTGAGGTTCTTGAGGCATTGTGCTATTCATATTTGATGTATTAGTATTCATTTGAGCTCTAGCAAGAATTTTCATACTTATTCATTGAGGTTTTTTTATTGTTGCTCCAATAAGATGAGTGGATCCTTTCTATTTGAGGATGGACTATTGTTGCTCCAGCGAGAGGATATGTTGTGCCTTGTTGTAGAGTATTATGGGATGTTATTGGCATTATGTTTTGCCCCTATTTATGTGTATTTTTCCTTCTTGAGGCTTTTATCTATTATTGCAATTTGGCAATATGAGATTTATGGCTTGGTTCTTGATGTATAGTTCTTCGTGAATATTTATGGATATCATTTGTTCTTTTAGATTAAATGTTCATATGATACTATTGTTATATATACCCTAAGGTTATGGTCCATGGTTGGGAGAGTGGGCTCTTGCATGTGTAGGACTGGGGTCATGAGAAATAGGCTTCTAAGAGGTTCCTAGAGAGGATGCTCAGGGTCTAGACCTGTGATGCAGGAGCATCCTCAGTTCATAACAATCTTGCATCAACCAAAAACATTTTCTTTTCTGTTTGCAATTTCAGTTTTTCCTTTCTGTGTGTCTCAGTTTTGGCACACTAGTTTCTTGTGGAGTTGGATTCTTATTGAAGAACTTGATCACCCTACTTTCTTTCTAACCACATCTCTTTTGGATCACTTTTCGGCAAGATATTGCTACCGGTTTCCTTGACAGATTCTTGTTACTGGATTGTTCCGTTATTTCTGGTTGCTTGAGACCTATTCTGGTGATCTACTGAAACCCATTTCAATGTTTGTGGAGCCTTAGACGTTGACCTCGACATTTCTTGACATGTGGCTGACCTTCTACATTTTGTCCTTTGGGATTTTTCGGAGGCCAACCTCATTCATTTCTGCATGTTAGGGTTTTGATCCTTTTGGGCCAGCCTGATCCTTTGGATCAATATATATATATATATATATATTTGTAATCATTCTTTGCAATCGATAATCATGAATCAATTCAGGAAAATGAGTATCAGATAGATAGTTCTTAGAAGATAGATCTTTCGATTTAAGGTCACTATGAGACCTATTCTACCAGGCCTGTGTGTCGGTATGTGTAACTCAGTAGTTGCTGGTTGGATGTATTTGACTTTCATACAATAAAACAATCTATTATGCATTTGTCTCCATCATATCTATGTGTTTCCATTGTGTTAACTCTTGCTAACCAATTTGGACTGATCTCTTCGAGGCCCCTCTGTCATGCCCAAAATTTAGGGCAAAAACAGAACGATTTTTTTTTTTAAAATACTAATTAATTATTTTGTCCTTTGGGATTTTCCAGAGGCCAACCTCATTCATTTCTGCATGTTAGGGTTTTGATCCTTTTGGGCCAGCCTGATCCTTTGGATCAATATATATATATATATATATATATATATTTGGAATCATTCTTTGCAATCGATAATCATGAATCAATTCAGGAAAATGAGTATCAGATAGATAGTTCTTAGAAGATAGATCTTTCGATTTAAGGTCACTATGAGACCTATTCTACCAGGCCTGTGTGTCGGTATGTGTAACTCAGTAGTTGCTGGTTGGATGTATTTGACTTTCATACAATAAAACAATTTGTTATGCATTTGTCTCCATCATATCTATGTGTTTCCATTGTGTTAACTCTTGCTAACCAATTTGGACTGATCTCTTTGAGGCCCCTCCTCGTCGGTGACTGCTTCAAGTGGTATCAAAGCGAAGTTTGTTCCAGAGGTTGCGTGTCCTAAATTTTGTTGTAGTGGCAGATTGCGGATCCGACTACAATTGCAGAGGACTAGGAATGGTGGAGCGCATGGGAATGCAAACCCTGTTGTAATAGAGATGTTGTGAGGAATAACAACCCAGTTAGAAGTCATGGAGATAGCCCAGAGAAGAGGGTGACATATTGAGGATGTGAGCAAAGATGAAGGAGAAGAAGCCCCAACAGAACAAGTAAACCTACCAACAGTTGATCCAGAGGAGGAAAGGTTTTTAAGGGTTTTGAGTAGGGCGAACACTAAACCTCATTTTACCCCACTCGAATATGATGGGAAGTTAGATTCATATGAATTATTGGATTGGATCTTGGAGATGGAGAAATATTTTAACTTTGAAAACACTGCAGAAGAGAGGAAGGTGAAGTATGCTTGTACCTGATTGAAGGGTCATGCATCTCTTTGGTGGGAGCACTTGCAAGTTGATAGGAAAAGAAGAGGTAAAGAAAAGATTAAGACATGGGATAGGATGATTTCTAAGTTAAAATCAAAGTTTGTCCTGACAAATTATCCAGTAGATCTATTCCAGAAGTTGCAGAATCTGAGATAGAAGGAATCTAGTGTGAAGGAGTACACCGAAACATTTTACAAGTTGAACATCAGATCCAGACATGTTGATGATGAAAATGAACAAATTGCAAGATATTTGAATGGATTGTGGATGTATATACAAGATGAACTCAGTATGATCAAATTAGAGAGTGTTGAAGAGGCTTATCAGTATGCAATAAAGGTTGAAGAGAAATTGAATAAAAGGCATGAGCAGAGATAGAGAGGTAGAGGTGGAAGGTCTACTGGAGGAAGATTTCAAGGAGGAAGAGGAACCAGTATGGATCAGAACAAGGACAAGGAAGTGAGCAAAGAAGGTAGTTCATACTAGAAGGATGATAGAAATTTCTACTAGAGGAGACAACCGGATGGTTATCGGAATGAGAACTTTGGAAGACAAGACAAAAGGAAATTCAGATGAACCTATTTTAAATGTGGAGGAGAAGGACACCATGCATTTGAATGTAAGAAGTCAGAGACTACCAGAAGAGAGGTAGTGGTGGAAGAGAACCCCACCGGATCAAACAACAAACTGGAAGATGGAGAACTATTGATGATGAGGAGAGCTTTGTGTCATACTGGAGAAGATAAAGAACCCTTACAAAGGAAGAACCTATTCAAGACCAGATGTAAGGTATCCTATAAGTGTTGTAAAGTTGTTATTGATAGCGGTAGTTCAGATAATCTTGTTTAAGAAGAGATGGCGATTAAGTTGAAATTGGAGAGATTGAAACACCCCAAGCCTTACCAGATAGCATGGATTCAGGATGAACATAAGTTGTTAGTAAGTGAACAGTGCTTAGTAAAATTGAAAATTGAGAATTATCATGATGAAGTTTTATGTGATATTATGCCTATGGACATTTGTCATCTTTTGTTGGGAAGACCTTGGTAGTTTGATAGACAGGCAATACATGATGGAAGGAAGAATACATACACTATTTTGGCCAATGGGATGAAGCAAACCTTGTTGCATTTGGAGGAACCTTTGAAGAATGAAGTTTGTACGAATACCAGAATCTGTCTTGTAGATGGAAGGAAGTTCATAGATGGACTGAGACATGAGAATGTATGTTTTACCTTAATTCCTAAGAGAACTGAGAGACCAGAACCAGAAGGAGAACACTCGGCAGAGATAAGAGATTTGTTGATAGAATATGAGGACATCATTTTAGATAATGTACCTGATGGATTGCCAGCTATTATAAGTATTAGTCATTACATGGACTTAGTTCCCAGAGCTAGTTTGCCTAACAAAGTTGCACACCGGTTAACACCGGCAAAGAATGAAGAATTGAATAGACAAGTGCAGGAACTATTGAAGAAAGGTTTGATCAGGGAAAGTTTGAGCCCTTGTGCAGTACCAATAATATTAGAACCTAAGAAGAATGGAGAATGGAGAATGTGTACTGATTCCAGAGCAATAAACAAGATCATAGTGAAATACCGGTTTTCGTTGCCTAGGATGGATGACATAATGGACTATTTGAGTGGAGCAAAGTACTTTACAAAGATAGATTTAAAGAGTGGATATCATTAGATCGGGATCAGAGAAGGTGACGAATGGAAGACTACATTTAAGACCAATGAAGGATTATATGAATGGTTGGTGATGCCTTTTGGACTGACTAATGCACCGAGTACTTTCATGAGGCTAATGAATGAGGTTTTGAAGAAATTATTGGGTAAGTTTGTTATTATATACTTGGATGACATTCTGATTTTCAGTAAAACAAACGAGGAACATTTGTGGCAGTTAAGACAAGTTTTGTAGAGGTTGAGAGAAGAAAAGTTACTGATCAATATCAAGAAGTGCACTTTCATGAAGGATAAGTTAGTCTATTTGGGCTTTGTGATATTTGAGGATGGTTTGAAGATGGACCCTGAGAAAGTGAAAGCCATTGTTGAGTGGCCTACACCAGAAAGCATTAGAGAGGTAAGATCATTTCATGGATTGGCTAGTTTTTACCGGAAGTTTATCAGAAAGTTTAGTTCATTTTTGTAATCCTATGACCGAGACCATGAGGGGAGATAGGAAGGAATTCAAGTGGACCACCGGAGAAAACAAAAGTTTTGAGTAGTTGAAGCAGAAAGTGACTGAGCATCTGTGTTGGCTTTACTAGATTTCAATAAGGTATTTCAAGTGGATTGTGATGCAAGTGGAACAACAATAGGAGCAGTTTTGAGTCAGAAAGGGAGAGCAATAGCATATTTCAGTGAGAAATTGAATGATGCCTGGAAGAGATATTCAGTATATGATCAGGAATTTTATGCCATAATTCAAGCCTTAAAGAAATGGAGAGATTACTTGTTGCCTAAGGAGTTTGTGTTGTATACAGATCATCAAGCTTTGCAATATTTGAGCAGTCAGAGTAAGTTGAATTAGAGACATATGAGATGGGTAGAGTCCTTGCAGAGTTACACCTTTGTGTTGAAACATCAAAGTGGGAAATCTAACAAAGTTGTTGATGCATTGAGTAGGAGAAGGAATTTGTTGACAGAGATGAGAGTGACAGTATTAGGTTTTGAAGATTTGAAGACCTTGTATGATGAAGACCCGGATTTTGGAGAACCTTGGAAAGTCTGTAGAGCTGGTTATGGTTGATAGGAGCAAATGGTTGGATTACTTCATTCAGGATGGAATTTTATTTAAGGGAGTTCAATTGTGCATACCTAAAAGTTCCATGAGAGAGAAATTGATAAAAGAGAAGCATAGTGGAGGTTTATCTAGACACTTTGGCATTGATAAAATAGTTGCATTGGTAAGTGAGCAGTACTTTTGGCCCCAGATTTATAAAGATGTTAAGATATATGTACAAAGTTATAGAGTTTGTCAAGTTACAAAAGGTAGTATTCAGAATGCGGGATTGTATAAACCTTTTCCAGTACCAATAAGACCTTGGGAGGATATAAGTATGGATTTTGTACTTTGCTTACCTAAGACACTGAGGGGGAATGATTCATTATTTGTGGTAGTGGATAGATTTTCAAAGATGGCTCATTTCATACCTTGTAGGAAGACATCAAATGCATTGCATATACAAGACCTATTTTTCAAGGATGTGGTAAGATTGCATGGATTACCTAAGAGAATAGTTTTAGACAGAGACACTAAATTTGTTAGCTAGTTTTGGAGAACACTTTGGAAGAAGATGAAGATAGATTTGAAGTTCAGTTCTACTTTTCACCCACAAACTGATGGATAGATAGAAGTAGTTAACCAGAGTTTGCGAAACTTGTTGAGATATTTAGTAGGAGATAAAACCAGAAGTTGGGATTTGATCCTTGCACAAGTAGAGTTTGCCTATAATAATTCAGTGAATAAAAGTACGGGAAAAACACCTTTTCAGATTGTTACCGGAGTGCATCCTAAAGGAATAGCAAAATTGAGAGACATTAGAAATGAAGATCGGAAGAGTTCATAAGTAGAAGAATTTGCAGAGCACATGACAACATTGCACATTCAGGTTAAATAACATTTGGAAGATATGAATAGAAAATACAAGGAGAAAGCAGATGCAAAGAGGAGACATAAGGAATTTAAAGTTGGCAATGAAGTAATGGTCTATTTGAGAAAAGAGAGATTCCTAGTTGGAACTTATAATAAGTTGCAGATGAAGAAGTTTGGACCCTATAAGATCTTGAGAAAGTTCAGTTTTGGAAATGCATATGAAGTGGAGCTACCACATAGTCTAAGTATTTAACCTATATTCAACATTACAAATCTTCATGAGTACCATGAACCAGAATTGAGTGAGGATAGTATTGCAAACTTGGAGAAACAATCTCCCTGGAAAGAACCAGATCAAATTGAAGAGATTTTGGATAGTAGGATCGAGCGTAGTACCCGGAGCAGTCAGTACAAATAATACCTTGTGAAGTGGAAGAACAGACCAGTGGAAGACTCATCTTGGATTTCTTAGGCAGAGGTAGACCATCTTGGTTTTCCTCTGACCCCAGCAAAGTAAGAGGCTCACTTTCTATTTACCCTGGATGTCTGATGTAGGAGCATCCTTGGTTCATAGAAATCTTGTATCAACCAAAAACATTTTCTTTTCTATTTTTAGTTTCAGTTTTTCCTTTCTGTGTGTCTCAGTTTTGGCACACCAGTTTCCTGTGGAGTTGGATTTTTCTTGAAGAACTTGATCACCCTACTTTCTTTCTAACCAGATCTCATTTAGATCACTTTCTAGCAAGATATCGCTACCGGTTTCCTTGACAGATTCTAGTTACCGGATTGTTTCATTGTTTCCAGTTGCCTGAGACCTATTCTGGTGATCTACCGAATCCCATTCTAATGCTTACGGAGCCTTTGACGTTCACCTCGATGTTTCTTGACTTGTGGCCAACCTTCTACATTTCATCCTTTGGGATTTTTTGGAGGCCGACCTCATTCATTTCTGCACATTAGGATTTTGATCCTTTTGGGCCGACCTGATCCTTTGGATCGATATATATTTGTAATCATTATTTGTAATTGATAATCATTAATCAATTCAGGAAAAGGGGTATCAGATAGATAGTGCTTAGAATATATATCTTTCAATTCAAGGTCCTTATGAGACCTATTCTACTAGGCCTGTGTGCCAGTATGTATAACCCGGTTGGATGTATTTGACTTTCATGCAATAAAACAATTTGTTTTGCATTTGTTTCCATCATATCTATGTGTTTCTATTGTGTTAACTCTTGCTGACCATTTTGGACTAATCAGTTCGAGGCCCCTCCTCACCGGTGACTGCTTCAACCTATCATGGAACCACATGAAGAGTTTATGATTAATTGCAAGTGCCATAATAATTTATTAGTGGTTTTAGGTAATTATTAATTCACATAATTAAGATAATGAATATGTTGTTGTTATGCCCCACTCATAGCCCTTGAGGAGAGACTCGGGATGGGATTGGGAAGACCGTTGGAGTGGTAAGCCAAACTCCCTTGATTTCTCATAGGTTGAGATGGCTCCACATGTCTATCAAGGTGTGGTGTGGCCCCTTCTTTGTGAGGATAGAATGTGATGACACTCTTCCCTACATGTGTTTATTATCCTTATGCCTTTATGTTGATTATTCCTCTAAGAGTTTATTGATTTATTTAAGCCTTGTGATGTGGTTTGATTCATTATTTTTGGTTGTTATCTTGTGGATGTCATGTTGAGTCCCTTGGTTTTTAGGTGTCAGCCTAGGTCTTGAGTGTGATTTGGAACCCCATGTCATCTCCTAGCATGGGGGTTGGTTCCTATTTTGTTCCACATGGACAAGTGGTTTGATGCCTTCTTCCATTGGGATGTTTGGATGTTAGCATGCATGGTTGTGGATTCTATGGTTCTTGATTATGCAGATGATCTATGGAGATAATTTTTATGTATTACAGATAACATTGTCTCATTATGACTTGTAAATGTGAAAGAAGGTTATGTACTTATGTAACTTGTATAATTATGCATTAGGATATGATGTAGTAGAAGAGACTATGAACTTGTAATAAAAAGAAGATGTAACCATTGTATGTTCTAAGCTATAGTGGATGTTCATCTTGTAATAAAGAGTTTGAGATTCTATGATAGAATAAGAAAAGGATAGTACATATGCATTCTTGTTGTATTTGAGTCTATGAGATAGATTTTCTATATATGGTACTTTATGGAATCCTATTTAGAAAAGGTTAGCACTTGCTATTATAACTCATATATATGAATGTGAAGGTAATCTTGCTGATATGTAATATGATTCTTAAGGAAATGATTTATCCTTATTCATAGAGATGGTTATATGGATTTATAATGTGTTATATTATTAATGTAAGAATTGGATTTAGGAACATTGGATTTGGAGTTTTAAAATGAACATAGAGATTGAGGTTAAATGGGAAGTAGGATAGTATGTTGATGTTGTTATCAAGTAGTGATATTGAAGTACTTACTGATCATCAAGAAATTGCACAATAATCAATGTGGACCACCAAAACAAATAGGACATGATTAGGAAACACCAACAAGCACATTATAACCATCCGCAATAGTTGCACCAACACCACTTATGCAAATCTTCATCAATCAACACACTAACACTCAAGAACACTTAACAACAACAACTTGGTTAATAAAGATAGCTTCCAAAGTACCAAATCATGAACCATTTGAAATGAAGATACACATGAGAATACCAAACACTCTCCCAAATATGCAACACAAGATATGATCATACCGGAGCACAATAGATCAAACACTAGAACACTGCAACACTGAACACACAAAACTAGTCTCCATACCGGAATCCACAACTCAACCAAATCATCACATAGCATCATGGAATAAACACTGAATCAAGTATCTCTAGTTTATTCAACATTCCAAATAGATAAACCAACCAGATCAACTCACTACAATCACTGGATCACTAAAACATTTCTCTGCAACACCAAAACATAGGAATATGTTGACATCAATGACAACAACATATCCTAGCCATAGGAATATCCAACAATCTCCTCCTTTGGCATTGATGGAAACATATAAATGTGAAAAATAATCAATGTAAAGGAATAATCAACACCAACAAACTCCCCCTAAGATCATGCACACAAAAGCTTCAAAAATAAAGTAGTTTTTCACATGCATCTCTCCCCCTTTGACAAAAATGCCAAAGATATAAACTAATCAAGCTTCTCAAATTCCAAATGACATAATCCTCCTAGAACATACTAACTACTCCAGATGAGTAGCAACACTAACTCATCAACCCAGATGAAGAGATAAGACTATGAAATCCACCAGATTGATACATCTCAATGCACCTAGTTCTCATCAGGAGGGGCAGAGATCCCTAACTTGTCTCTCAAGTACACAAATGTATCTGTATGAAAATTCTAAAAGAAAATATATGCAATCTAATCTTTTGTACATACATACTCCAGTTTTATTTATTCATCACTAACTTTCTCCCTCAAGAAATGATACTTAATTGATATATGTTTCGCTTTAAAGTGCAGTACCGGATTCTTGGAAATATTAATAGCACTTGAATTGTCACAGTAAATAACAGTAGGCTCATCATACACAACTCTAATGTCTTTTAACATCTATTTGATCCAAACTACCTAAGTATAATTGCTAATAGAAGCAATGTATTCAACTTCAACAATAGATAGAGATATAAAATCTTGTTTCTTGCTTGCTCATGAAACCAATTGCTTCCCCTAGAAGAAAGCTTCACCAGTAGTTATCTTCCAATCATCTACATCACCTTCCCAATCAACATCATTATAGGCATATAGCATGAAATCATTATTTTTCTGATACCACAACCCATAATCAATAGTTCCCTTCAAGTATCTGAAAAATCCACTTAACAACAGTAGCACAAAGATAGAAAACATGCATGATATTCGGTCTAGTTTGATTCAAGTACAATAGTCCACCAACCATAGATATATAAGGTCTGATTCACTTTCTACGATTCATCATTCTTAGACAACTTGCATCCAATCACCATAGGAGTTCCAACAGGTTTAGAATCAACAAGCCCAAATTTCTTCAATAGTTCCTTCACATACTTAGATTGAGAAATGAAAATACCTTTACCGGTTTGAGTGATTGCAATCATAAGAAGAATTTCATTTCACCTATCATAGATATCTCAAATTCCTTTTTCATATCATCAAAAAACTTCATACTCAAATCATCATCTCCTCCAAAAAAAAATGTCATCCACAAATACTTCAACAATCAAAATGTTATCATTCTCAACCTTAAAGTATAAGTTACTATCAACAATACCTTTACAAAATCCCAACTTCATCAAATACTTATCTAATCTTTCATACCAGGCTCTAGGGGCTTGCTTCAACCCATACAATGCTTTCTTCAATTTGCATACCATGTCTCCTTCATCTGATAAATACAATTCTTCTGGTTGCTCAATCTATACTTCCTCCTCAAGATCACCATTCAAAAAGGCTGACTTGACATCCATCTAATAAACTTTGAAATTCTTGTAAGTAGCATATGCAAGAAGCAATCTAACAACTTCAATCCTAGCTACAAGAGAAAAAGTTTCTTCATAATCAATACCTTCCATCTGAGAGCATCCCTTATATACCAATCTTTCTTTATTTCTTACAAATTCACCGACTTCATTCAGTTTATTCCCGAACACCCATTTAGTACCAATCACATTATTGTCTTTAGGTCTCAGAAAAAGCTCCCAAGTGTTATTCTTCTCAATCTGATTCAACTTTTCCGCCATATCTTTTATCCAATTCTCATCCTTATATGCTTCAACACCATCTTTAGGTTCAATCTTAGAAATCAGGCATATCTCTTTAACAACAAGTCATTTCCTAGTTGTAGTACCCCTACCCTAGACAGCTTTGTAAAACCGGTTTGACCTTGGTTGACTTTTTTATGTGGCAATCTTGAATGGTTGAATTACCATGAGGTAATGTTTAGTCAGATATTATGATTATTGTGCATATCTGTTAATGTGTTGTCGCATTGATTCTTTTGTAAGTTTAAACTGTCCTCCTGATTCTTGTTATTAATCTCGAGCTAACTTCTTCATTAAATATATATATATGTATGCTTGTCTGACTCTTGGTTGCAGGAGATTGCAGGTACAGTACCGCCTAGGTGTAAGGTCTATCTTCACTTGGATTCGCAGGGTTGAGTATACCTCTTTCATCCTTAGAATTTGGTTAGGTGGTCGTAAAACTTTCAGTTTACCCTAGTCATACTCAAATGAGCGTCGCTTGTGTTCCATCAATTTTCTTTTCATTTGGGTTTGCGGGTCGGGTAAATGGTTGTCTTACTTGGTTTGCGTGCTTGGCGTGTGGTAAATGGAGTATTTAACCCTAAGTATTTATTTTGATTTAATGTGTTCATTTACACATTAGTAATTGAGGAATTAAAATAAATAGGTTTCTTTTATGTGATTAATCATTAATTAAAAAGATCACCCTATTTATGTTTGTAGTGAGTTTAATTTAATGGTTAATTTTAAATAACGAATTTATTCAGTTTATGCATTTAAAAAAAAAAAAGATTTAAATTTATTCGAAATAGAAATAATTTAATCTCTTTTGCTTTTTGGAATAGAAAGATTAATTTTAATTATTTAAGAAAATCAATTTTGATTAGAAAAGTGAGTTTTATTCATATTTATTTTATATAGTGTGTAAGATTGATTTTGAGAATTTAATTTAATTAAAAAATATTTTACCCTCATTAATATTCTGAAATGCAACTATTAGCTTTGTTAATTAAAAATTAAATGAGGGAGAAAAGCATTTCTTTTAATTAACTAAATTTATAATATCAATGCATAAACAATTCAACTATGAGATAATTCCATAAACTTAATTAATTAATTAGTTAAATTAAGTTGCAAGCTGCATGATATTAGAAATATATTTTTATTTAAATTTTAGTGGAAAAATAAATTAGATTAATTATATTTATTGTTCCTAGAATTTTAAATAAATAAATAAAAGAATAAATTAAAAAAATTGAATAAAAAAATTAATTGGAATTAAACTATTGTTTTAATTCTTTATTTAGAAAATTAATTAATTTGCATGAGAAAAGAAAAGAAAGAATAATGATTTTTAATTATTGCATGTTAGCTTGTCTTTTGTTATAAAATTAGAAAATAAAATAAAATTACTTTTATTCTAAATTTAGGTTTTTGAGAAAAGCTATTGAACCTAGAATTTTAGTTTAAATAGGGAATAGGTCTTTATTTTAGATACACAGGAAACAGGTCAAGGATTTAGGTGAAGAAATTTATTGGAAGCTTGTGGAAAAGATTAGGGCTCTTCTACAGAATTCTTCCAGGAAAGCAATACCAGGTTGGGTGGCTTCTTTGATTGTTGATTTTTAGAAAATAATTCTATTTCTTCAATTTCTCTCTGAATGATGTGTGTGTAAATTATTGTCAAACCCAAAACCCTCTTCTGGTGAATTCGAGTTTTATTTTAAAAATTCATGCCTGATGTGTATTTCTAGTTTATGGGAAGAATGTAATTTTGGGAAAATTAGGAAAATTATTATAGAAAATTTGTCAAGATTTTATGATGCATGGAGAATTGCAAGATTGGTGAAAAATGGTATTTATCTGAGAAATTAACTTCTCTCATTTGATTTTGTTTTAGTTACGACAGTTTTGTTTATTTATGGAATCTCTATGAAATGGTTTTTATTACCTTAAGAAAATAAATTTAATTATACATTAAATTTATTTGGGTTAATTAAATAAAAAATAAATAAATATGAAAGATTAAATTATGTGAAAATGGAATTATTGGAAAAATATTGTTTTTATTGAAATTAATGTTAAATTTTTTATTTAAAAATACATAAAAAAAACTAAAATATAAAAAAATTAATTTATTAATTTTTGTGGGGAGGCATTGCCTCTACCCACGCAGCACAACCCATAGGTAGCGTGTGCTACCATAGGGCAGCAGCGCTACCCAAGGGTAGCGTTGACTGCCATATGGCAGCAATACTGCCTTAGGGTAGTTATTTTAGAGTTTAAATGTAATTTTTAATTTTTAAATTTTATTTGTTAATTAGTTTTTTTTTTAATATAAAAAAATTAAAATAAATAATAAATAAATAATATTAAAATAATTATAATGTGTTAATATATATATATATATATAAATAGATATATATGTATATGTATATAGTTGTTTAATTTTTATTTGTCAATTTAAAGATTTTTGTTATATGAATAAAGAATTTAGAATTTTGTAATTTTAGAAAAAAAAGAAAAAAAGCTTATAATTTTAAATTTGATATTCTTATTGGAAATATATTAGGAGTTTAATTCATATGTGAATTTATTTAACTTTATTGGAAAAATGACAAGATGGATTTATTAATATAGTTGTATTTCCTTGTCTTCTGGAAAAATCTATTTAATTATGTTCTTGATTGTTTAAAGAAAAGATTGCCTGTAATAGGATCTTGTGTAGATGGTGTTATCAGTCAAGTTTAACTTTATTGCAATTCTGGTTGAGTTGTCATTGTGTCCTATGTTGATATATTTGTTTGGACCCTGTCGTTGGATGATTTGGGGTACCTGTTTATGTCTTATGTTTCTAGTTTGGTTGTTGCCTTGTGATGGTGTTTTGACTAGTCTTGTTCTGTATGTGAGTGTCAAGTGTTGACTTGTGGTTGACCATAGCGGGTCAGGTCTCTAGTTAGAGTATTTTCGGGCAGTGGACCTTGTATCAGTTTAAATGTGTTCAATTGGATCCGTTTCTATGTAGGGATCATTGATGTAATTATTGACCGATGTGGTCGGTTGTTTATTGGTATGATTCACCTCGGTGGCAGGAATGTAAATGATGTGGAACTTATGTACCCTTAACTAATTTAAATGAACAGAGGGGTCTTGCAGTTGAGCAGACCCGGAGATGTAACCCTCTAGGGGTGAACTCCGATATCACTTTGGTGTTATGTGTTGCTTTTGTACTTATGTTTTCTTTTTCAGTTTTAGCATGCATGAATGGCATTATGTTAGAATGTATGAAGTGAATTAGATGAAATTAATTGTAAATGCATGTCTTTTAAATGCAGTAAATTGGATCATGAAAGAATGTAGTTTGGAATAATGGAATATATTTAGGAAATTAAGTATGCATGGAAAGATCTCGTTAGTTATGGTGAAATTCAAGTGTGTTATTAATTAGATGCGTGACTTAAATTTTAATAAGAAAAATATGAATGAAAGGTATGATTAAATTGTAATTCTAATGGATGAACTTCATTTGGGTTATTTACATTTTCAATCTTAATATTAGCTATATTTTAACCTTAATGGATGTATTCATATGTTACCTATGATTTAGTCTTAATGAAAGAAATTATTCTTTGTATAAGTATTATCTTGTCTTGAGTTAAGTTAAATTCTGAATAAAATAACAGCGTTGGGAAACTCTTTAGGTGTTAGTTGATGTCTTCCGCTGTATAATTTGTTCTTTGATATCTCGCTGTATCATTAGGTTGTGCTTAACTTTTTAAAAAAAATTTATTGCACTCCATTCATGTGTTTTAGCTTAATCCCTTCGGGGTTTCCTGGCGGGGCATTACACTAGTCATCACAGCCTTGTTCTTATCACCTATAATTTGACTCTTAGAATGATTCAATTTCACATACCTTGGAGTCTTCAAATTATTTTGATTATCAGGCTCTTGAACTTCTTCATCGATAATAACAATATTCGGATTAACTGTCTCTACCAGATTGCTCTACTTTAGGATCATCAATCTTATATCCACATGCTCTTATCTTCTTTCTAAAATATTCATCAACCTTCACATTTTCACCTTCCACTATCTTCTTCAACCTCTTATTGTATAATTAGTAGGCCTTGCTCTTAGTAGGATATCCCAAGAAGATTCCTTCATCACATCTTGCATCAAACTTTCCTATATCCTCATCTCTTTTGATTTAACATTTGCTTCCAAAAACTCTAAAATATCTAACTATAGGAATATGACCAAACCATAGCTCATAAGGAGTCTTATCAAAATCAACTTTTATATGCACCCAGTTGAATGTGTAAACGACAGTGCTAGCAACTTCTTTCCAAAAAGTTTGCGCAACATTTCCTTCAATCAACATCATTCTAGCAGCATCCAAGATTGTTTTGTTCTTCCTTTCAACAAATCCATTCTGCTAAGGGGTTCTATGAGCAGATAACTATCTTCTAATTCCATTCCTCTCACAAAATGTATCAAACTCACTAGACGTGAATTATCCTCCTCGATTAGATCTCAGATACTTCAACTTCAACCCCATCTCAATATCCACCTTTGCTTTGAATATCTTGAATTTCTCCAATGCTTTTGATTTCTCCTTTAGAAAAGTCACCCATATCATTCTAGAGTAGTCATCAATCAGATACATGAAATACCTATCACCTTGCATGCTTCTCACTCTTGTAGGACCACACAAGTTAGTATGGACAAGATCTAATAGTCCATTTGATGTATACAACTTTCTTTTAAATGATGTTCTTATTTTCTTTTCCAATTGACATTCTTTACATACAAAATTAGAAGGCTTCACAATCTTAGGCAAATCTCTAACAACTTGAGTGGAACTTATCCTTATCATACAGTCAAAATTAACATGATACATCCTCCTATGCCACAATAAACTTTCATCATTTTGAGAAATCAAACAAACTTTTTCATCGACATTCAAGTGAAAGATATTATCTTTAGTTTTAGTCCCTGTTGCAATCTCTAAACCGGAAGCATTTAGAATATTGCATTTACCATTCTTGAATTACACATCATATCCCTTGTCAACCATTTGTCCAACACTCAAAAGATAATCCTTTAAACCTTCAAGATATAAGGCATCATCAGTATTATTCTTACCATCAAAAGATATAGAACCTCTACCACAAATCACACAAGATTTATCATCACCAAATCTTACTATACCACCATCATACCTTTCCATATTCATAAATTTACTTTTATCACCTGTAATATGATGTGAACACCCATTGTCAATTACCCATTCATCTTCTTCTTCAATCTTAGAAGCCAAAGCTTTCTCCTCCACAATGTAGCTTGTAGGATTCACTAGTACCAGATCATCTTCTTTTATAGCAATAAATACAAATTCATCTCTTGAATTCTCATTATCTGATTTCTCATTTGTCACACCTTCATCAACAACATAATAGCATCTCTTTTGATTTCTATACTTTTGGTAGGGCTTGTAGGGCTTATCATGCTTATCATGCTTCTTGTATCTATCATGCTTATCAAATATATCATGTCTTTCATGCTTATCATACCTAGACATTCTTTCAGGACACCAAGAAGAAAAATGTCCTATCTTATTACATGAGAAACATTTCAAAGGTAACTTCCATCATACTTACCAGCTCCTTTAGGCAATCTCTGAGCAATAAGTACTTCAAGATCATCTAACTCTTTCTCTTGTTCTTCCATCTCTCTCATCTCTCTCTCATATCTTGAAACCCTAGACGGATTTTCTCTCAGATCATACATTATTTTCCCAGATATAGAGGCTTTAAATGAAGTCTCAGATTTACCATGTGATTCTCCAAATTCACTCAACTCAAATGCAACCAACTTACCAACCAACATATCTCTTATCATAGTAGTCACACTCTGGATCTCATCAATAGCAACAACTTTAGCTTTATAAGAAGGAGGCAAGGATCTCAATACTTTAGCAACAATCTCATCTTCCTCAAGAGTTCCACCGGCACATTTGATGTTCATAAAAAGCTCATTCACTTTAGCTATAAAGGAGGTTATGTTCTCATCTTCTCCCATCTTCAATGTCTCATATTTTCCCTTCAAACTCTGTAACTTATCAACTTTAACTTGTTCATATGCTTCATACAAGACCTCTAGATTTTTCCATATCTCATGTGTAATCTGAAGTTCCATCACATTACTCATCTCTGAATTGGTCAAAGCACTCAACAACACTTCCTTAGCCCTTATGTTATGTTCAACTTCCTTGATCTCATCAGCGGTAACCGGTCCATTTAGAGGAACATTGTAGACATTCTTTGTAATCTTCTAATAATCTTCACCAAGACACTTCAAATGTACTTCTATCTGATCCTTCCATACAGTATGATTATTTCCATCAAATCTAGTACTCTCCTTCTTAAACTAATAAGTTTCCATCTCAGATCTCCTCAAGTGGTTAAGCTTCTTCCAGAGGATCTAGCTTTGATACTACTTGTTAGTAACAGTAAGGAAGGAAAACTGAGAGAGGGGGGAGAGGTGAATCATTTTTCACTGGATTGAACCAAATTAAACCAATTAAGCACAATATCAGATCTGATTAACTGCAGCAAAAATAAAGATAAAAGAAACACACAGAACACCAATATTTTGACGTGGAAAACCCAATTAAGGGAAAAAACCATGGCGGGAACCTACCCATAATGAGATTATAATCTACATTAGTATGTGTAAATATTACAATGGGTAATGCACATGCATTCAGGAACACTAGCTAGAGAATAATGCTCAAATTAAAATGACCTAAAAGGCTCCAACCCTCAGCGAAGGTTCACTACCTTACAAAAATATTTGAACTACAATCCAAAAAGAATGAACTGCAAATATAGCATTTTCTAATGCCTCATGACAGTTTTGATTAAGCTCAAATGTCTTCCATTCACCAATCTCTACTCAACATACCACACCGAAAGATGAATTCACTTGATCACATATACACCACTCTCCGATAATGCAGACTTGACCATGTTAGGATAATCGGTGAACAACTGAGAGGGGGGTGAATTAGTTGTTAATAGATTATGTGAATTAAAGCACTTAAAACCTTATACCAAAATAAATGATAAAGCATTAAACCATAATTGAAAACCAAAGAATCAATACCATGCAACCATAACACATAGCACCATGATTTATATGTGGAAAACCCGGTAAAGGGAAAAACCATGATGGGAAACCCTACCCATAGTCAAATGATACTTTTGTAGAAAGTATATGATTACAATAGGGGCCTGAATATGTAGGAAGGCACACTGCCTAGAGTGCACTGCTCATCATAATGGAGTCTCACTGACTATAGAGATATCAACCACCTCAAAATATTTGGACAACAATCTAGAGAGAAGAACTGTCGGTGATAGCATCAAACATGCCAAATTATAGTTTCAGTTAAGCTCAATACCAGAGGTCTAAAACCTCTTACATAAACCCAACTCGATCACTTATGATCAACCAAATCCTCTACAAAAATTATTATTACATTATTTGCTCCTTTCCATGATCTACAATAAGATCTTTTACATATATTTATACCAACCTGGGACCAAACCAATTAGGTCGGCCACCCAAATAATAATTCAATAGATCTATTACATAATCCTAAAATAAAATCATAACACATGTCAACCTAAGGCCAAACAAACATCATCTAATCAATAAAACATCCTAAAAGTGCATTGAAGGATCCACCAACATGTTACATGAAAATCAGTCCATAACCTAGATAGTACGGGACCTAAATTAGATCCACACACTCCAAAGAAATGACATAAATCAGTTGAGGCATGAACACAATCACCATCACAATCTTGAATCCCTTCTAGAAGGTACACCAACACCACTTATGCATTACATCAAAGATCTTCAATAAAGCTCTGCCGGTGAAACCCTTACTAGACCTACAAAGAAGGCTTACTAGAACATGAAATAGCATCCGATCATTAAGGCAATACCAACTAACTAAAATATACTTCAGAAGCATATAAACCATCCATACAAACTTATTCCATCATCCAAATCATACCGGTTACAATCAACTGATAATCTTCCCAATCCAATCCTTCTACCAGAAGCCAGTAAACAACCATAACAACTAGTGTTGACATCGATGACAAAACATCAATGCAACACATAATCAATTCCATCATATGACCAACAATCTCCCCCTTTGGCATTGATGGCAACACTATATGTGAAAAACATCTAAGTGCTAAGAAGTGCCAAACAAGTCTCCCCCAATGGAAGACCGCCAACACTCTCCCATAGAATGATATAGAATGAAGCTCTGAACCAAATCTGAAACAAAAGACCAAATACTGGCAAACTCCCCCTAAGGAGTGCAATGAGTCTAAAAAATAAATGGTAATGGCTTTTCACATATATTCCTCCCCTTTGACAACAATAACAAAGAATCAAACATAATAAAAAAACTCTAAATCTCAAGGCTGACTACTCCCCCTAAGTAGTAGCATTATTTCATCAATTCGGAGCAAAAGATAGCTCTGATAATGCATACCAAACTGATGCACATCTGCATTATTTAAGTCTCTACCGGAGGGGTAGAAACCCCCAATCTGTCTCTCAAATACTCAAATGATTCCCAGGACAAAGGTTTAGTAAAGATGTCTGCTATTTGTTCTTTAGTGTTCACATAAACCAATCTAACTTCTTTTGCTTCCACCTTTTCCTTCAAAAAGTTATACTTGATTGATATGTGCTAAGTCTTGGAGTGAAATAGCAAATTCTTGGATATGTCAATGTTGGCATATGCACACTCCAATGAGACATTGTATGTCATTGAAGGTTTTGTCATTGATGGCAACCTTGCAATCCTATGGCACCGGCAAAGGCATTATACTGGCATCAGCAGATCACACTCTACACCAGCACTCAGGACACCAGCACCAACACAAAAGAAAGGAAGTATACCGGCACAGAGGTGGATAGGATTTTGTTATATTATATTTTGTTTATTATTGTAAAACTTTGTAAGCCGACTTGGCAAATTGTAAAATGACTCTTATATATAAAAGAGATCATTGTAGACATTTGACATGAGTGATGTAAGTGAAAAAGAAAAATATTAGGCAGACCTATTATGCAAAATATAGGCTAAAGGGTTTATGTAAGTAGCAGAGCAGCAACCGGTACTAGATTAGGCATTATAGATTCTATTATAAAGTAGTACAAGATATTGGATTTGTATAATCCTCATTGTAAGTTAGTGAGACTTCCCATTGAGTAGTGAGCTCTAGGCAGTTGGCCTTCCTGCATGTGCAGGCCCCTATTGTAAGTAATATTCTCTTATTGGCCAGTGAGTGAATATTGTGGGTCACAAATCCCACTGAGGTTTTTCCCACACTGGGTTTCCTCATTAAAACCTTGTGTTATGGTGTGCTTTTCATGTGGATGTTCTTAATTCTGTTTATTGCATTATTTCTTGCATACCAGTACACTGTTATATTATGTTCTGCATGTTTTAAGTTAAGAAATTCTAGATATCGGTTAGATACTGATTCACCCCCCCCTCTTAGTATCTGTGGGATTCCTAACAATTGGTATCAGAGCCTGGTCCTCTATTTTTAAAAGCCTAACAACTTGAGGGAGATCTTGACACCAGTAAAGATGGAAAATCTGATGAAGCAACTTCAAGGAGCTCTTTCAGACTATGATGCAGAGAAATTGAAAAATATCAAACTAGAAGATGATTTAAGGGAAGCTTAGGATATCATTCAGGTACTTCAAGAAAATTTTACTGTTGCAAGAAATAAGAGAAGAGAATTTTGTGAAAAATTGCAAAATGAGAATGATAAAAAGGAATCACTTAATGATATGATAAGCAAGTTGAAACAAGAGAACATGACAACAAAGAATGAGATGTAGGATATGAATATGAGATTTTGCAAAGAGATTGAGGATAGAAAGAAGAATGAAGAAGATTTGACTAGAAGACTAAGTGATTCAGCAAATGAGAACACAAGACTTAGCTATGAAAATGACATGTTGAAGACAGATCTGATGCATACTCAGAATGACTCAAATGAACTAATGAGACAAAAACAAGTCTTAGAAAGAGAACTAGAAACTGCAAATCAACATAAAGAAAAATTCAAGAAAAGCTTAGAGGAACTTGGCACCTTGCTGAAGAATCAAAAACCTAAAGGTGACACTTCTGGAATTGGCTTTGAAGTTGGTGAAAGCTCTGGTACTGCAAATACTCAGGATCACAGCAAACCGGTAAGACAACCTAATGCTTATAAATTCAATGAAAAATGCTTTAACTATAATAAGTATGGTCATAGAGAAAATGAATGTAGATCTAGAAACTATCAGAATATAAACACACCCACCGGTCAATGTTCTAAATGCAACAAAGTTGGTCACAACTCTGAAAACTGTAGAATGAATGTGAGATGTTATGTTTGTGGAAGATTTGGACATTTATCTAATCAATGCAGAACACAAACTGGCATAGGTTATGGGAAAGCTATTCAAAAGAATAATGTAACTTGTTATGCATATAACAAGATTGGGCATATTGCAAAATTCTATAGAAGTAAAGGAACACCGGTAGACAACAAAAGTTCTAGCTTGAAAGGTAAAGAAAAAGTTGAAGAGGTTAAGCAAGAATTCTCAAAACAATGGATTAAAAAAGCTGATCTAAATATTAGGAATACTCCTCCACCGGTAGAACAAATCAATGCTTCACCAGCAGGACAGAATGATGCTTCACTGACAGGACAGAGCAGTGCTCCACCAATAGGAATTTCTTCATCTAATGGAAGAAAGTTTCCTTGAGGGTTTGGCAATCTAATGACACATGTGCTATTATTCCCTCAGTTAGAGATAAGAAGTTGGAAATTACTTATTACCGGAAAACAATGTTAAATGAACACTTAACCAACATGCAATTAATGTGGTAGATGGTGAAAAGACACTATAAAATTGAGGTTTTAGCTCCATTTCATTTCACCGAGATTTCAAACCTATGAAGAGCGCGAAGATTCCGAGCTAAGGCATTTCGAGCAAGAGACAAGAACACTCCAAGCAATCATCCATCCTAAAGGCAGTAAAAGGTATTTAATCATGGCATCCACCTCTGCAATTGAATATATAGCAAACCTTACTATTGTTGAAGTTATAAAAAGACTTAGGTCCGTATTTCAGTTAGTTCCCAAGGTAGCAAAGAAAGATGATACCTTAGGTGGTTTTTCTCAAATTCCTAAGGGAGTTGTTTATGCTGAAGACCCCAGAATGTACATCCACTGCAACATTGAGGAACTAGGAGATGAAGAGATTAAAACCATGTTTAAAACTATGATATGTGATAAAACCGGCAATGTAAAAGATGAACACAAGATCATTGAAACCCTAGGATTTACAGAGATCCTTAACATTCCTGAATTCCCCAAGGATGTGATTAGGATAGTCTTAAGTAGAGTACATGGTGAATTTTTTTGGTTAGATGCAATTCACAAAATCACTAAGGAAGCTATGAAAGTTTTCATTGGGTTACCGACCACTGGTAAAAGGCCAGATAAAACCAAGAAGGTATCCAATGACCTAGTTACAAACCTAACTGGTGCAACATTTGACAAAAGGTCCCTAAGAGTTAATGCTGTAACAAAAATTAATGTGAGATTTATCAGCATGATATTAGGGTATAAAGCTACTCATGCAAATAGACTCAATTTAGTTTCAAGTTTATGCATTAAGAGTGCTTATGATATGGTTACAAATAATGCAAAGATTGATATATGTGAGTGGTTAAAGAATGAATTAATTGACAACCTTGGAAAGATTAAGAAGGACAAGAAAGGAACTTTTAGGTTTGGAAATTTGTTAGTATGTCTGATGCTACATATAACAAAATAGGTTCCCGGTATAGGCTACAAAGAACTTGGATATGATATACCAATAGGCAAACAGTTAACAGAACTATTCAATAACATGGGAGAAGACAAGGAAAACAATATTCATGACTTCTTTCAAGCATTTAAGGCCAAAATGAAGAAAAGAATCAAGTTATCACAAAAGATTGTCGACAAATACAAAGATGAAATATGCTTTGTAATCAAGAAGGATGAAATCTGGATGGAAGCAGTCATCCCTAGGACAGTTTGGGTAACCGAGATGGGCTATGAAATAGATGATCATATAATTGAAACATATGCTAAAGCACTTCTAGAAGCCCCCAGAGAACTTAAGGAAGAAATATTTGGTAGTGCAGAAACTATTGAAAGCCAAATACAATCAAAGAAAAGAGTGAAAAAGGTTGAGGCAGTTGTAAGGAAAGGTTCCAAACAAGCAAAGGCCATCAAAGAAGATGTATTGAAGAAAACTGGTATAACAAAGGATGAGTTAGCAACTCCACAACCTGAAACTCACCTATCACCGGTAGGTACTTCTTCAGAGAGTGACATGCCTGCAACTTTCAAAAGAGTTATAAGGAAAAGATATCCCTCACCGGCAACCACACCCTCACCCAGGCAGACAAGACAAAAACAACAAGCAGTGAGATCCTGGGTAAGAAAGGCTACACCAAAGAAGAAGAAACTGACACCCAAAAAGAAAAAAAGGACAAACAAAGACTTGGCCCCTCTTGATATACTACTGAATGAAATTACAGAGGAAGGTAAATTGAAAAATATAGAGAAAATACATGACACTTTAATAGCAGATGAAAAAGAACAAGTTGAAAATAGTTTTATATTGCATATGGATATGTATAAGAAGTTTTTGATGGAAGTAGTCAATGAAATTCCAGATGAACTATTTAATAGACTGGAAGCAAGAAGACAAGTAGTAATAGAACTGGACAAGAAAATAAAGATTGAAAAGCTACTTGTTGTATATCTGGTAAACTCACCTACAGAAATTGATGACCTAATTGCTCAAGCCAACCGGTCAGTATTTTTCTACTACACACCGACACGTTGCTTTAATGGTTGGAAGAGTTAATGAGGTGACTGAGGAAATAGAAAATGGATGGGATATATTCCTAGTTGAAAAAGAAAAACAAGAAGAATATAGGAACCCCAAACCCATAAAAGTTTATTAGAAAGATAGAGACAATGGTATGTTAGGTCTCGGAGACAACTGAGAGGGGGGGGGTGAATCAGTTGTCTAATAAATTCAAACCAAAAACTTATTAACCAACTTAATGCTTAATACCGGTAAATCAGTTAAGTATGCCAGTAGATAGTGTTAACAGTAAATTGCTATACTGGTAAGGATTAATGCATGAAATATAAATGTAAAGTCATCCACAACACATGACACCAATATTTGTACGTAGAAACCCTGTAAGGGGAAAAACCATGGTGGGAAACCTTACCCACAATCAGATGATACTACTACAGATAGTAAGTGTACAAGAGGGGTCTACACATGCAGAAAGGCCAACAGCCTAGAGCTCACTGCTCAATCACAAATGGGAGTCACACTGACTATAGTTGGATAGTTAAATCCAATAAGAATGTACTGCACAAAATAGCATCTTCATATGATGGATTCAGTACCGGTGTAATGTTGATATGCTTCTACAAAAACCTAACTTCACCTTCAAATGATGTCTTCATGTATACCTCTGCTTGATCTCGCATATACCTTCACACAATTCTTTTTCGTATTCCACACTTGACCTTACAAATAAGATCTTACATTTATACCATACCCTAAGACCAATTTTAGTAGGTCGGCTCTACAAGATATTACAATAAAAACATTTTACAAATAATATAATATCTGATGCAATAACCAAATAAACATGTTGGCTTAATGCATTTACAACAATAATAAATCATCTCCATAGCATGCCATGCTGATTTGGAAAAGATAAACCTCTCGGTGTAACCCTAGATAACCTGGACCTATTTGCTAGTGAAAGCAAATATGCAAATATGAATATACCAATGATTATTTCTTCAAAATAAAGTGTCCACATGATGTCTTTGACATTACCAAGTGTCTTCCATGTCATTCCAGGTACCGATGAGCAATATATCCTACCGGTGAATCATATACCAGTAACTATTGCACAGATTACTGCTTGCCGGTGAATGTTGCTGGATCTCCAAAAGTAGGTGTATTCAGTTTGTGTTGACATCAATGACAAAACCATACCAAAATACCAACAATCTCCCCCTTTGGCATTGATGGCAACACAAGATGGAAAAACCATCAAAGTGCCAAAACAGAAATGCCAAATACAAAAACCAACAATCTCCATTTCTCCCCCTGGGAGTAACAATACCAATTTCTCCTTAAATGTGATTTTCAAAATCTCTACCCTAAAATATTTCACCAAAAAGATAATGTGTTTTTCCATAGATATCTCTCCCCCTTTGACATCAAATGCCAAATTCAAAAAAAAGTCACAAAATACCAACCAATTCAATATACCAACTACTCCCCCTGAGAAGTAGCTTCCTCATCAAATACCGGAATAAAAGATTTGTCCATTTAATTCTGCCGGTTGATGACAATCATCAACTATCTAAGTCTCTACCGGTGGTGGTAGGACTCCGAGCTAATTTCTAAGATACTCAAAAGTCTCCTTAGGTAAAGGTTTTGTGAAAATATCTGCAAGTTGTTCTTTAGTATTCACATAAACCAGTTTTATCTCTTTTTCTTCAACTTTTTCCCTTAGAAAATTCAGTTTGATAGAAACATGTTTTGTTTTAGAATGTAATACCGGATTTTTAGATATATCAATTGCTGCAGTGTTATCACAGTATATAATAATAGGTTCCTTGCATTTTACCTTTATGTCTTTCAACATTTGCTTAAGCCAAAGTACCTGTGTACAGTTTGTTGCTGCTGCAATATATTTTGATTCTACTATTGATAAAGATGTACAACTTTGTTTCTTACTCAACCAAGAAACTAATCTCTTTCCAAGAAAGAATGCTCCTCCAGTGGTCTTTTTCTATCATCCACATCTCCTGCCCAATTTGCATCTGTGTACGCATATAGATCAAAATTTTCATCTTTAGGATACCATAATCCAAGATTTGTTGTGCCTTGTAAGTACCGGAAAATCCTTTTCACTACTGATTCATGATTTTCCCTAGGATTAGTCTGAAATCTAGAAACAATACATACTGCATTCATAATATCAAGCCTGGTTTGTGTCAAATACAGTAAACCTCCTATCATAAATTTGTATCTAGTTGGATTAACAGGTGTAGATTCATCCTTTTGAGATAATTTGTCATTTGTAGTCATAGGTGTGCTTACTGGTTTAGAGTTCTCCATCCCAAATTTCTTAAGTAGTTCTTTCAAGTACTTAGATTGACTCAAAAATATACCTTTATCAGTCTGTGAAATCTGCAATCCTAAAAAGAATTTTATTTCTCCAATCATAGACATTTCAAATTCTTGCTGCATTTCAAGAGAAAATCCTTTACATAATCCATCTTCTCCTCCAAAGATTATATCACCAACAAATACTTCAATAATCAAGATGTCATCATTAGTTACTTTGTAATATAAATTGCTATCTGCATTTCCTTTAGTAAAACCAATCTTTAAAAGATACTTATCCAATCTTGCATACCAAGCTCTTGGGGCTTGTTTCAATCCATACAGAGCTTTTCTTAACCTGCAAACCATATCATTGTCATCTGTCAAAGAAAATCCATCAAGTTGTTCAATATAAACTTCCTCTTCAAGATCTCCATTCAAAAATGCACATTTAATATCCATTTGATAAACTTTGTAATCCTTGTGAGCTGCAAAAGCCAAGAATAATCTAATTGCCTCAATTCTGGCTACTGGTGCAAAGGTTTCATTGTAATCAACTCCTTCTTTCTGAGAATATCCCTTACACACTAGTCTTGCTTTATTTCTGACAACCTTTCCATCTTCATTAATTTTGTTTCTAAATACCCATTTGGTTCCAATTACATTTTTATCTTTAGGTCGGGGAACTAATGTCCAAGTATTATTCTTCTCAATTTGTCCTAATTCTTCTTCCATAGCTTTAATCCAAAATTTATCTTCACATGCCTCATTGATAGATGATGGTTCAATTTGAGAAATAAGACATACCTCTTCATTTGCCAATCTTCCTCTTGTCATAACTCCTTTAAATTTGTTTCCAATTATCTGATCTTCAGAATGATTTAGTCTTACATACCAGGGTGTCTTAATTTGTTGTTGTTCTTCAATTACTGTGGAATCCTCTGATGATACCGGGGTAACTGGATCTTCATTCTGTACTGGTGGATTTAGTGTAGGTTCATTTGTCATAACTTCTATTGCCAGTTCAGAGTCTATATACCTTGAAGTTCCTCTGAATTGTTCATCAACCTTTACATTTGTTCTCTCAACAATTTTCTACAATCTTTTATTAAAACATATATATGCCTTGCTTTTAGATGAATAACCAAGAAATATTCCTTCATCACTTCTAGGATCAAATTTGCAAATATACTCATCTCTTCTAATATAACATTTACTTCCAAAAATTCTGAAATACTTAAGAGTAGGAATATTACCAAACCATAGTTCATGAGGGGTCTTACCGGTTTCACCTTTGATGTGAACTTTGTTGAATGTATAGATAGCAGTGCTTACTGCCTCTCTCTAGTACATATGTGGTAGATTTTCTTCTGATAACATACTTCTTGCTACATCCAAGATAGTTTTGTTTTTCCTTTCAACAACTCCATTCTGTTGTGGTGTCCGAGGTGCTAATAATTGTCTTTTGATTCCATTCACTTCACAGAATGTATTAAAGTCCTTAGATGTGAATTCTCCTCCTTGATCTAATCTTAAACATTTTATTTTCTTACCGGTTTCATTTTCAACCATTTATTTGAATAGTTTGAACTTCCCAAGTGCTTCTGATTTTTCTCTGAGAAAAGTAACCCAACACATTCTAGAATAATCATCAATAATTAGCATGAAATATCTATCACCTTGTAAGCTTTTAGTTCTAGCTGGACCACATAAATTAGTGTGAATTAAATCAAGAGCATTATTGGATTTTTCTGGAATATTTTTGAAACTAGCTCTAACTTGTTTTCCAAATTGACATTCCTTACAAATTGTATTCTGAGGTTTCAGAATTTTAGGTAGATCTCTAACTGCCTTAGAAGTACTGATTTTTACCATGCAATCAAAATTTACATGACATAGTCTCTTGTGCCATAACCAACTTTCATCTATATGTGCAATTAAGCATGTCTTTTCACTATTATTCAAATGAAAGATATTACCCCTAGTCTGATTACCGGTTGCAATTTCCAAACCAGTTCTATTCATGATTTTGCATTTTCCATTTTTAAATTGTAACTAAAAACCTTTCTCAACTAATTGACCAACACTTAAAATATTATGCTTTAATCCTTCAACATAGTAGGCATTGTCAGTGTTATGTTTACCATCAAGAGATATTGAACCCTTACCTTTGATTGAACAGGCTTTGTCATCTCCAAATCTTACTAAACCTCCATTATATTCTTGAAAGTTTAAGAATTTACCTTTGTCTCCAGTCATATGATGTGAGCATCCTGAGTCAATAATCCATTCATCCTTTGATTCAACTTTAGTTGCTAGGGCTTGTTCTACCGGGTGAGCAATAGGTGTCGGTTGATCTTCTGTTATAGCAACAAAAACCCATCCATTGTCTACTGGATCCTCATCAGATTCATCAGTCACACCTTCATCAGCAATGTAACAAGATTTATCTTTGTTCTTCTTAAATTTGTATCTCTGATATTCAGGATTAGGCTTGTATGTTCTTCTAGCTTCTTCTCTTAGTCTAGCATGTCTATCAGGGCATCTTGAAGCCATATGACCAATCTTATTGCATTTAAAACATTTAAAGGGTGCCTTACCTTCATACTTACTTCCAATTGGACCTTTTGGCATTTTCCTTGCAAATAGTTCTTCAAGTTCTTCAAGCTCTTCATTCTCCTTTTTGGTTTCTTCAAGTTCTCTTGCATAAAAGGCTCTCCAATCTGATTTGTCAAATGATGGAGCAGATGATGTTGATGCTTTAAAGGCCAAATCAGTCTTTATAGTAGCAACAGGACCAAATTCCTCAATTTCAAAAGTTGAAAGTTTTCCAATCAATGTATCCCTAGTTACTAATGTATTAGGCATTGTTCTTAACTCATTTATAGCAGTAACTTTCATTTTATATGCTGGTGGTAAACCATTTAATATTTTTGAAACAATTTCATCTTCACTCAAGGTTCCTCCACAACATTTGATACCCAAAACAATTTCATTTACTCTTTCCATAAAAGAAGAAATCCTTTCATCTTCTTCCATTTTCAGATGTTCATACCTAACTCGGAAGCTTTCAAGTTTTGCAATTTTGACTGTGGAATCTCCTTCATTCAATGTTTCCAAATGATCCCAAATAGCTTTAGCAGTAGATCTATCTAATAATCCCATGATTTGTTGATCTGATAATGCACTCAAAAGTGCTTCTCTTGCTTTGCAATCATTTTCTTCATCTTTGGCTAAGGTGGTTGGAGCAGTCTAACCAGCTACAGCAGCAATATAACCATTCTTAGTAACTTCCCAGATGTCTTTGCCGATGCAGTTCAGATGTGTCTCCATTCTGATCTTCCATATCCCATAGTTGGTTCCATCAAGTTTAGGATTGTCCTTCCTGAAATAATTAGTAGACATTGGATCTCCTCAAGTTGTTAAACTTTTGCAAAAAGAGGACTAAGCTCTAATACCAATTGTTAGGTCCTGGAGACAACTGCGAGGGGGGGCGGTGAATCAGTTGTCTAATAAATTCAAACCAAAAACTTATTAACCAACTTAATGCTTAATACCGGTAAATCAGTTAAGTATGCTGGTAGATAGTGTTAATAGTAAATTGCTATATCGGTAAGGATTAATGCATGAAATATAAACGTAAAGTCATCCACAACACATGACACCAATATTTGTATGTGGAAACCCTGTAAGGGGAAAAACCACGGTGGGAAACCTTACCCACAATTAGATGATACTACTATAGATAGTAAGTGTACAAGAGGGGTCTGCACATATAGAAAGGCCAACAGCCTAGAGCTCACTGCTCAATCACAAATGGGAGTCACATTGACTATAGTTGGATGGTTAAATCCAATAAGAATGTACTGCACAAAATAGCATCTTCATATGTTGGATTTAGTACCGGTGTAATGCTGATATGCTTCTACAAAAACCTAACTTCACCTTCAAATGATGTCTTCTTGTATACCTCTGCTTGATCTCGCATATACCTTCACACAATCCTTTTTCGCATTCCACACTTGATCTTACAAATAAGATCTTACATTTATACCATACCCTAAGACCAATTTTAGTAGGTCGGCTCTACAAGATATTACAATAAAAAGATTTTACAAATAATATAATATCTGATGCAATAACAAATTAAACATGTCGGCTTAATGCATTTACAACAATAATAAATCATCTCCATAGTGTGCCATGCTGATCTGGAAAAGATAAACCTATCGGTGTAACCCTAGATAACCTGGACCTATTTGCCGGTGAAAGAAAATATGCAAATATGAATATGCCAATGATTATTTCTTCAAAATAAAGTGTCCACATGATGTCTTTGACATTACCAAGTGTCTTCCATGTCATTCCAGGTACCAGTGAGCAATATATCCCGCTGGTGAATCATATACCAGTAACTGTTGCACAAATTACTGCTTGCCGGTGAATGTTGCTGGATCTCCAAAAGTAGGTGTATTCAATAGGTGTTGACATCAATGAAAAAACCATACCAAAATACCAATAGGGTAAAGGTAAAGTTGGTGGACCACCTAGTATCAAGGTTAGAGATAACTTACCCCCACCTCCTTTAATTACTCCACCGGTAAGAACAACAACTACAAAAGATCAACCGGCAGCTAAGAGTATGGATGTAGAGGATGGTAATCCTAATCCTGAAGTCTTATATACTGTGGATGTTGATACTCAAAAGATCAACATTGTGGTAGACAAAGATACAGCTGATAAGATTTAAATGGCTAGTGAGCCTCTGGTAGCTGAGGAAACTGATAACACACAGGAGAAACTGACAGAAGACAAAGAGCAAAAGGTAGAGACTCAGACTCAGACTGAGACAATGCAACAAATAGAGAAACAAATAGAGCAAAAGGCCTAGAATAGGAACAACAACAACAACAACAGGAATAGGTACATAAGGAAACAGTGCCACCGGCAACTAGTGAAGTAGAAAAACCATGGCTGAAAGAAATGCAGACACAAACAGACCTACCATAGGTTGATACAAGCTTGGTTACTTCCACTGACGGTACTCAGATTGTTGGTTCATCATTAGGCTACAAATCAACTAATGTGACTGAGGTACTATTAGACTCAATAAAAAAGATAACAAACTGTAGCTCACAAGCTTACAAGGCAATTGATGATACCATACCAATTTTGAAGGTAATTGCTCCTAACTGTAATATTGACAATAAAGATTCTTTAGGACAACTTGATACACTGTGTAAATATATCACAGAAAACATTGAGAAAATAAAGGAAGAGTCATTGAAGGATAAAGTAGAAATTGAAAAACAAAAATTCTTTGATGAGCAAATAAAGAAGTGTAACAAAGATTTTGACACACTTCTACCGGAATTATGTAATTTATTGAAAGAGTACAAAAATCTGTACAAAGACACCTGTAAGACAAACTTTTTGACTGTAGATATAGACAAGAAGATGAGAAAGGTACAGGATGAGATCAATAAACTTGCAGATAATTTTGTTAACTCACCTGATACACTATCAGTTTTTGAGGAGAAGATAACAAATTTTGAAGAAGAATTACTTAAATTGGAAAGAGAGAAAGAAAGAATAGTGAATAAGGCAAAGCATTTGAGATCAAAACTAAATCCAAGATTGGACTATCTAGCATCACTACGAAAGGAAGTATCTGAGGCACTAATACAGGGAAAGAAAATACCGGCAGAGCATTTGCAGCATCTCACCGGTACAATGAAGAGAATAGAGACAACAATAAAGGATAGCAAAAAGTTTATGGATAGTATAAACTTAATTTTGGGAGATCTTTTTCAAATTGTAACCACCCAGTTACAAGGTTGAAACTACAAACTCTACTGACATCTTGACAACCTTTGTCATTGATGCCAAAGGGGGAGTAGTGGGATGAGAAAATTCAATTTCACAGGAATCATATGCTCAGGGGGAGAACACACATTTTTGGTAACATTTTTTGGACTTCACATTTTTGGATACATTTTTGAAATTTCTCATGAGTGTTGCCATCAATGCCAAAGGGGGAGATTGTTGGCATATGCACACTCCAATGAGACATTGTATGTGATTGAAGGTTTTGTCATTGATGGCAACCTTGCAATCCTATGGCACTGGCAAAGGCATTATACTGGCATTAGTAGATCACACTCTACACCGGCACTCACGACACCAGCACCGGCACAGAAGAAAGGAAGTATACCAGCACAGAGGCCGACAGTATTTTGTTATATTATATTTTGTTTATTTTTGTAAAACTTTGTAAGCTGACTTGGAAAATTGTAAAATGACTCTTATATATAAAAGAGATCATTGTAGACATTTGACATGAGTGATGTAAGCGAAAAAGAAAAATATTAGGTAGATCTATTATGTGAAATATAGGCTAAAGGGTTTATGTAAGCAGCAGAGCAACAACCGGTACTAGATCAGGCATTATAGATGCTATTGTAAAGCAGTACAAGATATTGGATTTGTATAATCCTCATTGTAAGTCAGTGACACTTCTCATTGAGCAGTGAGCTCTAGGCAGTTGGCCTTCCTGCATGTGCAGGCCCCTATTGTAAGTAATATTCTCTTATTGGCCAGTGAGTGAATATTGTGGGTCACAAATCCCACCAAGTTTTTTCCCACACCGGGTTTCCTCATTAAAACCTTGTGTTATGGTGTGCTTTTCATGTGGATGTTCTTGATTCTATTGATTGCATTATTTCTTGCATATCGGTACATTGTTATATTATGTTCTGCATGTTTTAAGTTAAGAAATTATAGATACCAGTTAGATACTGTTTCACCCCCCCCTCTCAGTATTTGTGGGATTCCTAACAGTCAATAGCTGCAGAGTTATTACAATGAATAACTACCAGATTATTACAACTCACTTGTATATCCTTCAACATCTGCTTCATCCATAGAGCTTGAGTACAATTGGTTGTAGCTGCAACATATTCAGCTTCAGCAATAGATAAAGAAATGCATGATTGCTTCTTGCTAATCCATGAAACCAACTTCTTCCCAAGGAAGAATTCTCCACTGGATGTGCTCTTCCAGTCATCAACATCACCTGCCCAATCTGCATCTATATATGCACATAAAGTAAAGTCATCATCTTTAGGGTACCATAAACCATATTCAATCGTTCCTTGCAAATACTAGAATATCCTTTTTATTGCACTTTCATGATTTTCTCTTGGATTAATTTGAAATATTGATACAATACTGATTGCATTCATTATATCTGGTCTAGTTTGAGTTAAATATAGAAAACCATCAATCATGGATTTATATCTTGTAGAATTTATTGAAGGGGATACATCATTAATTGACAATTTTTCACTTGTAACCATAGGAGTACTAACCGATTTAGAATTTTCCATACCAAATTTCTTCAATAATTCCTTTAGATACTTAGTTTGATAGATACAGATGCCTTTGTCAGTCTGAGTAGCCTGCAAACCTAGAAAAAATCATATTTCTCCAGTCATAGATATTTCAAATTCACTCTACATATTATCAGAAAATTTCATGCATAAGTTTTCTTCACCTCCAAAAATGATATCATCAACAAATACTTCAATAATCAGAATATCATCATCAGTGATCTTATAATATATGTTACCATCAACATTACCTTTTATAAAATCAAACTTCAAAAGATACTTATCCAACCTTGCATACCAAGCTCTAGGAGCCTGTTTTAATCCATATAGGGCTTTCCTTAATCTGCAAACCATAGTTTTGTCATCTGTCAGTAAAAATCCATTAGGTTGATCAATAAAGACTTCCTCTTCAAGTTCTCCATTTAGAAATGAACACTTCACATCCATTTGATAGACCTTGTAGTTCTTATAGGCTGCATAAGCAAGAAATAGTCTACCAACTTCAATTCTAGCTACTGGTGCAAACACTTCACCATAATCAATTCCTTCCTTATGAGAATATCCTTTCTAGACCAATCTAGCCTTATTTCTTACAACTTATCCATCCTCATTCAGTTTGTTTCTAAAAACCCATTTAGTTCCAATAAAATTCTTATTTTTAGGCTGGGGAACTAAAGTCCAAGTATGGTTCTTTTCTATCTGATCTAATTCATCTTCCATAGCTTTCATCCAACATTCATCTTTACAAGCTTCAATTACTGATGTCGGTTCAATCTAAGAAATGAAACATACCTCTTGATTTTCCAATCTTCTCCTTGTCATAACTCCCTTGTTTTTGTCTGCAATGATCTGATTTTTAGAATGATTTAGCCTTACATACCTTGGTGTTTTCTGATTTTCAGGTTCTCTGTGCTGCTCTTCAGTTACAGTTGAGTTTCTAGATGATGTCGGGGTAACTAGTTCAGTGTTCTATTCCGATACAGGCACTAACAGATTATTTATGATCATTTCCACTGTCGGTTCACTGTCATAATATTTACCTTGGTCTTTGTACTTCTCATCCACTTTCACATTAGCACTCTCCACAATTCTCTACAATATTTTATTATAACATCTATATGATTTTCTTTTAGTTGAATAACCAAGAAATATTCATTCATCACATCTAGGGTCAAACTTTCCAATGGAATCATCTCTTTTGATGTAACACTTACTTCCAAAGATTCTGAAATATTGGAATGAACAAACCATAATTCATAAAGTGTCTTACCGATATCTCCTTTGATATGAATTCTGTTGAATGTATAAACCATTGTACTTATTGCTTCTCTCCAGTAGATATGAGGCAAATTATCTTCCATCATCATGCTTCTGGCTACATCCAAAATGTTTTTGTTCTTTCTTTCCACAATGTCATTCTGTTGAGGTGTCTGAGGTGCATATAGTTGTCTCCTAATGCCATTTTCTCACAATAGCTATTGAATTCACCAGATGTGAATTCACCACCTTGATTTGATCTCAGACACTTAATTTTCATTCATGTCTCTATCTCAACCATAGCTTTAAAGATCTTGAATTTCTCAAAAGCTTCATATTTCTCCCTTAGAAAAGCAATCCACATCATTCTAGAATAGTCATCAATGATTAACATGAAATATCTATCTCCTTGAAAGCTTCTTGTATTACCAGAACCACATAGGTCAGTATGAATCAATCAAGAATATCATTAGATTTATCTAGTATTCTTAAAAGAAGTTTTGATTTGCTTACCCATTTGACATTCCTTACATACCAGATTATCAGGCTTCACAATCTTAGGTAAATCTCTAACTGCCTTAGTTGAACTAATGTTTACAATGCAATCAAAATTTACATGAAAAACCTCTTATGCCATAACCAACTTTCATCAATATGTGAAATCAAACATGTCTTGTCATTGGAGTTCAAATGAAAGATGTTACCTTTTGTCTTTGTACCGGTTGCAATCTCCAATCTTGATTTGCTAATAATTTTGCACTTTTCATCCTTGAATTGTAATTGAAATCCTCTGTCTACCAACTATCTTATACTCAAAATATTATGCTTCATACCTTCAACATAATATACATTATCAATTTTATTCTTACCATCCAATGAAATGGTTCCTCTTCCTTTGATCATGCATGCCTTGTTATTACCAAATCTGACTTGACCACCATCAAATTCTTAGAGGGTTAGAAACTTTCGTTTGTCTCCTGTCATATGATGAGAACATCCACTATCTATTACCCATTCATCTTTGTCTTTACATTTTTATGCAAGGGCCTTTTCCTCATTTATGATAACTGGTTCCGGATCATCTTCCTTCATAGCATAAAATACCCAATTGTTTCCATTGCCAGATCCACTAGCTGAATCTCTCGCCAGTTCTTCTTCTGAGTCATTAGTTACTCCTTCCTCATTAGCATAGTAGCATGATTTATTTATTTTCTCCTGTACATATGCTTAATCTACTATTCAGGGTTAGGCTTAAAAGATCTTCTTTCTCTTTCTTCCAATTTTGAATTCCTTTCAAGACATCTAGATGCAAAATGAACTATCTTATTACATGCAAAACATTTGAAAGGAGATTTTCCTTCATACTTACTTCCTATTGGACCTATAGGTATCCTTCTAGCAATTAGGGCTTCAAGTTGCTCAAGCTCTTCATCTTCTTTCCTAATCTCTTCCAATTCCTTTAACTACAAAACTTTCCAATCTTGCTTATCGGTTGATGATGTAGATGCTTTAAATGCAGTATCAATCTTTGCAGCTCCAGGAGGACCAGATTATTCAAGCTCAAAAGAAGATATCTTCCCAACAAGAGTATCTCTATTGGCAAAAGAGTTAGGCATGGCTCTTAGCTCATTAATTACAGTTACCTTCATCTTATATGCCAGTGGAAAAACCCTTAATACTTTTGAAACAATCTCTTCCTTGCTCAAAGATCCACCACAACACTGAATTCCTAATAAAATTTCATTTACCCTTTCCATGAATGCAGAAATTATTTCATCTTCCTCCATCTTCAATCTTTCATATCTTACCTGGTAACATTCAAGTTTTACAATTTTAATAGTAGAATCACCTTCATTTAGAGTCTCCAACTTGTCACATATATCTTTTACCAATGATTTATCTGATAGTCGCATGATTTGGTGATCTAATAAGGTGCTTAAGAGGGCTTCTCTAGCTCCGCAGACATTCTCAATGTTCTTATCCAAGTCTGTTGGTGCAGGAATGTCAGATGCTAAATTATGAGGAGTGGAATCATTCTAATTTATTTCCCAAATTTCCTTTCCAATGCATCTCAAATGAGTCGCCACCAGAATCTTCCATACTCCATAGTTTGTTCCATCAAGCCTAGGGTTGTCCTTTTGGAAAATAGTACTTGAACTATTAGTTTCCATAGGATCTTCCTCAAGTGGTTAAACTTCTGCAAAAAGAGGACCAAGTTGTGATGCCCATTGTTAGGATAATTGGTAAACAAATAAGAGAGGGGGTGAATCGGTTGTTAACAGATTATGTGAATTAAAGCACTTAAAACCTTATACCAAAATAACTAATAAAGTATTAAAGCATAATTGAAAACCAAAGAATCAATACCATACAACCATAACACATAACACCATGATTTGTACGTGGAAAACTTGATAAAGGGAAAAACCATGGTGGGAAACCCTACCCACATTTAGATGATACTTCTGTGGAAAGTATATGATTACAATAGGGGCCTGCACATGCAGGAAGGCACACTGCCTAGAGTGCACTACTCATCACAATGGAGTCTCACTGACTACAAAGATGTAAACCACCTCAAAATATTTGGACAACAATCCAGAGAGAAGAACTGTTGGTGATAACATCAAACATTTCAGATTAGAGTTCCAGATAAGCTCAATATCGAAGGTCTAAAACCTCTTACATAAACCCAACTCGATTACTTATGATCAACCAAATCATCTACACAAATGATTATTACATTATTCACTCATTTCCATGATCTACAATGATATCTTATATATATCTATACCAACCCGAGACCTAACCAATTAGGTCGGCCACCCAAATGATAATTCAATATATCCATTACATAATCTTGAAATAAAATCATAACACATGTCGGCCTAAGGACAAATAAACATCATCCAATCAATAAAACATCTCAGAAGTGCATCGAAGGATCCACCAAGATGTTACATGAAAATCGGTCCATAACCTAAATAACGCTAGACCTAAATTAGATCCACACACACCAAAGCAATGACACCAATCAGTCGAGGCATGAACACAATCACCATTAGCATCCTGAATCCCTTCTAGAAGTTGCACCAACACCACTTATGCATTACATCAAAGGTCTGTAATAAAGCTCTACCGATGAAACCCTTACCAAACCTACAAAGAAGGCTTACTAGAATGTGAGATAGCATCCAATCATTAAGTCAATACCAACTAACTAAAACATACTTCAAAAGCATATGAACCATCCATACAAACTTATTCCATCATCTAGATCATACCGGTGATAATCAATTGATAATTTCCCAATCCAATCCTTCTACCAGAAGCTCATAAACAACCATAACAACTAGTGTTGACATCAATGACAAAACATCAATGCAACACATAATCAATTCCATCATATGGCCAATAAATCATAGACACCAAATTACATGAATATTACACCCATTTATACACATCATCAACTTTGACTACAAGGTCAGCCAAATCCATAACACATAATTATAAAATTACATCACATGATACATAAATCAACCAGTTGACCAATGCAATATCATAGAGAACATAGCATGGACCTAAATCAACTCTTCAAACATGCACCACCACCAAAAATATCGCTAAGATCAACCACAACACATTACACCACCAAAATACTGCATAACACAAAGAATATCACCGGACCAAGAAGATCATCAAGAACTCGCACAATAATCAATGCAAACCATGAAAACAAATAGGACATGATTAGTAAAGACCAAAAAGCATGTTATAACCATCCGCAATAGCTGCACCAACACCACTTATGCAAATCTTCATCAATCAATGTTGAACGCAATGTACCACTGAGGGGGGGTGAATCAATGGTTCTTGAAATCTTTTCCTTTTAAACCAAGCTTGGAATACTAGTTATCAACCTAAACACTAAACAATCAAATCGGTAAGATAAGAGTGGATATCAAAAGAGGCAAACACACAAATGCATAACCCACAACACCAGATGTACAAGGAAAACCCAATATGGGAAAAACCTCGGTGAGAAATTCTGTTGGAGTCTACTGCTCCAATCCAGCCTCACAATGAAACAATAAATTACAATGATTTAGGGCACCAACCTAAGGAGCACCAACCCCTATTGATTTAGGGTACCAACAGATACTCATTTAGGGCACCAACCCAAGGAGCACCAACCCCTGCACCAAGCACCAACTCGGTGTAATATAATGAAATACAATTTAGATACAGTGATAGCACCTAGTTGTGAATGAGTTCTACAACACCTGATCAATGGATTTTTGTTGGTTAACAACCTCCTCTTCTTTACTGGTTCTCACACTACTGGTTATCATATTACTCTCTCTAATCACTCACCGGTTACTCCCAGCCTTTCTTCTCTCTCTCTTAGCCTCACATTTCATAGTGTCACTCTTGGATGCCTTCCTAACCAGTCACTCCTTACTAGTTCTCTTGACTATTAGAACTACAACTGTTTGTTGGTTACTCTATCTCTACTGGTTAGACCCTCTCACCGGTGACCAGCTAACACACACTCTGAATCTCTGAGAAATAAATCTTAGGTAGATTGTCTTTCTTGCTTAGGCTCTCTTTCCTCTCACCCCTCACATCTAGCATCAAATCATTTCAATCTCGAGTTGACATATTTATCTTTTAGGGTTCCCACCACAAGAAGCATTCAAATGGTGTCGTGTTAGTTTTTTCCTTCATCAAATAAATTTGTATTAGATTTGATCTGATCTTCTTTTCAGAGTGATGATCCTCATGTCATCGATCAAAACAGCCAACACCTCACATTCCAATGTGCATTTTCTATATTTGGATGTCTATAACATTATTTTCTACATTTCTCTATCAAATGCCATTAATGGCTCGATGGTTTGCTTCAGAAAATGGGTAAAAAGATTAGATATTCTTGCAGGGTCTATTCAATCACTTTTCCACCTTATTTTCCTTGAGTCACAACATTCTATCATCCTCCCATGATTTGCAGGTTCTTCATAAAAGCCAACCTACTTGTAAACTACTACATCGATGAGTACTTGACCGACCTCTGTGTGATCGCCACCTCATTTCCACCTATTATCCTTGTTGACATCTACCTATGCTCAGTTTTCTATGTCGGTTTGACATCTTTCATTGACCAAGATTGACTACCTGTTCAAATCACCTTATTGGTATAAACTAACTTCAGCGGTGGTCCTTCATACCTATTGACCTCTTCTTTGTCGGTGGATCAACTTGGCCTTACATCAAACAAGCTAGTCCATCTAATAAGTCCATATACATGTAGCATTAAACTTCTCTATGTATACCGGTTCTCATCCTTCAGTTCTTCTTTTGCTTGCTTTCTTTACCTTGTCAGTGGTCCTACTTTATTGGTAGATAGTGCATTTCATGTGTACCAGTAACATACCTTTTTCTCTGCTTACACACATATTGGTTGACATCATCATGTATTACTTTGTCCATACCGGTCACCACTACTTACTCACTGATGGTGATGCCATACCAATTTGACATCAATTACAACCTAATGCCAACAATCTCCCCCTTTGGCATTGATGTCAACTTATTGCAAGTCTTCACACTTGTATATTTCTCCCCCTTTTACGCAATGACAAAGGGTTAGGGTACTTCATTCTCCCCCTTTGATTCATACTTATCTCCCCCTTAGTCAAATCTTCTCTTAGTGATTACAGTCGGTATTGAGACATACAATCCTAAACTATTCCTATGATTAGCATGTGGTTCAAGAGATATGGATACTGCTATTAACTCCCCCTAAACCATATATCTCCTTACAAACTTAAGTGTATGAGACAAGTGATACAACTCCCAACTTGTGTCTTAAGTACTCAAAAGTGCTTACCAACAATGGTTTGGTGAAGATGTCTACCACTTGTTCTCTTTTAGGAACATATTCAATATTTACTTCCTGTCCTTCAACCTTCTCTTTGAGAAAATGATACGTGATTGCTATATCCTTTGTCCTTGAATGCATCATTGGGTTCTTTGATATGTTTATGGCACTTGAATTATCACACCAGATGGGAATAGGATCAGAGATGTCCACCTGTATTTACTTGAGGTTTTGCTTCATCCAAAGAACCTAAGAGCAGCATGTAGAAGTAGCAATATATAGTTGATAGGGAGACTGAATCCTTCTTCTTGCTATGCCATGAGACCAACCAGTCACCTAGGAAGAATGCACCACCACTTGTTCTCTTCCATTCATCAATGCAACCTGCCCAATCAGCACCAGTATATGCTTCCAAGATGAATTCCCCTTGTTTAGGGTAACATAATCCATAATTGAGTGTCCCTTGCAGGTACCTAAAAATTTTGCTTATGAGATTCATATGTGACTGCATAGGTGTTGCTTGAAATCTAGCCACCATGCACACTGGCTACACTATATCTGGTCTAAAAGTAGTAAGATACAATAAACTACCTATCATGGATCTATACAATGTCTGATCCACCACAGGTGATTCGTCATTCTTGCTTAATTTGCTTCCGGTCACCATGGCGGTACTTACCGGTTTGCAGTCCTCCAATTGAAACTTCTTTAGGATATCCTTTGCATACTTGGTTTGTAAGATAAAGATTCCCTTACCTAGCTATGATATCTACAAACAAAGGAAGTATGCCAATTATCCAATCATTGATATCTCAAATTCTGACTGCATTTGATCAACAAATTCTTTGCAAAGAGTTGCCTTGTTGCCTCCAAAAATAATGTCATCTACATACACAACCACAATGATCATGTGATTTACATTTACCTTGATGTATAAATTGTTGTCAGCACTCTCATTTTTGAAACTTTGCTCCTTTAGATACTGATATAGCCTTGAATACCATGCTCTAGGAGCCTTCTCTAAACCATACAGGGATTTCTTCAACCAACACACAAAATTTTCATCATCATGTAACAAAAACCCTTCTAGTTGCTCCATGTACACTTCTTCTATTAGACACAATGCACCACTGAGAGGGGGAGGGGGTGAATCAGTGGTTCTAAAAAAATTTCCTTTTGGATTTCCTTTGAGGGTGACACCAGTTTGTGAATCAAGCACAAAATAGATTTACTGGTTGGTATTGAAACTAGCTCAAATACACATACACACAAGGAGACATCACACATCACCAATATATACAAGGAAAACCCAATGTGGGAAAAAGATCGGTGAGCAATGTTGTTGGAGTCTACTGCTCCAATCCAACCTCATGGTAAACACAGTTACATAGTTTAGGGCACCAACCCAAGGAGATACAACCCCTGACTTTAGGGTACCAACCCAAGGAGCTACAACCCCTAACATATTTATGGGCTACAACCCAAAGGAGCACCAACCCCTGCACCGAGCTACAACTCACTGTTCATAATGTAAATTTCAAATACATAAGTTGTTATCATGTTACAAGTGAATCTTGCAACCTTATCAAATATCTTACTCTGTCGGTGAAGTATCTTCTTTCCTTTACTGGCTCACTCTTCTTCCTGCTCTCCACCTGTAGCTTCTCTGCTAGATCTACAGCTCACCTTCAGCACATCACTGGTATCGCACTCTACTAGTGTAATCACCACCGGTTCTTCTCTCCAACTGGTTGAAAGCTTCAACCAGGTTCACTCTACCTCTCTTACTCATTGAACACTAGGTTGATCTTGTCTTTACTTGCATAATTCTACAACTTCGCAATAATATGATAATATCTCTATTGAACAGCACCAAACAATCTCTTAGGCCTTTTTATTTATAGCCCAGATTTCCCACCAAATACAAATTCAAAACTCAGGTGGTTAGGGTTTCTTCACCATCTTTGAGACATACTAAATCCAATCAGATCTTTCAAGATCTGATCTTTCTAACATTTGAATGCATATCTTTGCCATAGTCATGTTTCCTCGATCACACCCTTTAATCCTAGTGATTTTCTTTTTACCTTCTCAATAAATCCTTCAGTTAGTCACAAGAGATCTGTCGGGCTATTTCCTTCATCGCCTTGATCTTCTCAATCTCTTAGCTGGCTCATAGTTGTCTTTCAGACCTCGAGCCTCAAACCCCTGCAATCCTTCTGCGACATGTCTGTGATTTGTGGGGTCTTTCATTAATGTTGACCAACCCTGCAACAACCTTATTGCTATACATTCTATCCAATCATGGGTTTTCCATGTTGACTCTGTGTCTACTATCTACCAGCTCAACACTTCAAGTTAGTCCAAGTAGGATCACCAACCAACCACCTTATCGGTTCCTCACTTTGGCCAGTTTGCTAACCCTTCCGGTCTCAACCATTCTACCGGTTACTTTGTCATGTCTGCTTTCATCTTGAGCTATCAATGGAACTCTCAAACTGGTTTCTAGTCTGGTAAGTCCTAAGTATGCTCATTTCCACAAATGGGAAATATTCTACAACAACACCTTGCATATATAACCGATGGACTCATATACCGGTTACCACTCTTGATGACATCATGTCATTTAGCTTCACAAGACTCCTATCTTCTTTCAGAGAGATCAGATTCCTATACTTACATTTACACATCCTTTTTTCCTGATCAAGGATGTTCCTTCCTCTATCAGTTTGCTAGGGTGACAAACACTTCAGACTTCCTCTGACTCTTCTCAAGATGACTACAACTTCTTTTGATGGGAGTCCCGCTGCTGTGCAACCTCACAGCATACTGGTTCATTCTTCTCTTCCAGTGTTGAAGTGATTTAGATAATATTTTTCCTCTTCATCATGAGCAACCACTCAAACACCTTGCCCATTGTCAACACTTCACTTAACAGTTGACATACTCTCCTTACTTTACCGGTGTTCTTGCAACACAAGGTGATATCCAAGATATCACATCTTGTACTCCTCCATGGCAGTGTTGCACATACATCCAATCTACCGGTAGTTATCCCATACCGGTTGACATCAATGACAACACAATGCCAACATCTTCTTCCAAATTTCTATTTAGGAAGGCAAATTTTACATCCATTTGATATACCTTATAACCCTTGTAGGTTGAAAAGCTAGAAACATTCTAATTGCTTCTAATCAAACTACTGGTGCAAATGTTTCTTCAAAATCAATGCCCTCTAATTGAGAGTAACCCTTTCACACAAGTCTAGCTTTGTGCCTAAAAATTTTACCTTCTTTATTCATCTCGTTCTGGTAGACCCATTTGGTGCCAGTGATGTTCTTGTCTTCTGGTCTAGGGACTAATTCCCATGTCTTGTTCTTCTCAATCTGCTGCAACTCTTCTTCCATGGCATCCATCCATTTCTGACTTTTGTTGGCCTTATTGAATGTTTTAGGTTCTACTTCAGTCATGAGGTAGAAATTGACTTGTTCATCATTCTGGGCAAGTCTTCTCCTAGTCTACACATTGTCACTCTTATTACCTAAAATCTACTCTTCTGGGCGGTTTATCTCCACATACCAGTTAGGGGCCTTTTTGGATGCTTCTTCTAGTTCATTTTTGGACTTAGATTCTTCACCTTCATCACCAGAATCATCATATTGGTTCACTTCTTCTTGTCTTCCTTTGTGCATATCCTCGTCAACTCTTACATGCACACTCTCAATGACTCTTCTTAGTCTTTTGTTGTAGCATTTATAGGCCTTGTTGTTAGTTGAGTAACCAAGGAATATTCCTTCATCATTTTTGGAATCAAAACTACCTAAACCATCCACATCTCTCTTGATAAAACACTTTCTTCCAAATACCTTTAAGTACTTGACTGATGGTTTCCGGTCATTCACCAACTCATAAGGTGTTGTTCTGCTATTTTGTCTTTGTTGAACCTAGTTCAAGGTATATGCAGCACTATGAACCGGTTCCTTCCAATACATGTTTGGCAAACTTGCCTCATTTAAAATGGTTTTGGCCATCTCCTTGACTGTCCTATTCTTTCTTTCTACCACACCATTTTGTTGTGGTGTCCTGGGGGCTGAGTATTGCCTTCTGATTCCATGTCTTTCATAGTAATCTTCAAACTCATTTGATGTAAACTCTCCACCCCAATTTGATATTAGACATTTCAGCTTGCACCCACTTTCCATCTCTACCATCTTCCTAAAGATCCTGAATCTATCAAATGCTTGTGATTTATCTTGTAGGAAAGTGACCCATGTCATTCTCGAATAGTCATCAATGAAGAGCATAAAATATCTTTCACCAACAAGAGCTCTTGTCCTAGTTGGACCACACAAATCTTTATGTACAATTTCAAGTGTTCTTGAGGTGTTGTATTCTTTTGTCTTGAAGATCGCTTTAGTTTGCTTCCCTTTCACACATTCATCACAAAATGTGCTCACCAGTTTGATAATTGGTGGTATATTTCTTACATACCCCTTTTTTCTTATTGCAACTAGATTATAAAACTTTATGTGGCCTAATCTTCTATGCCACAACTAGCTTTCGTTCACTTGTCCCAACATGCATTGGGATTCAAAACATTATTTAAGATTGTATACATTACCATATTTCCTCTTCCCTTCGGCTACAATCTGACCGGTACTCTCCTTTATCTGGTAGATGGTAGAATCAAAGGTGAATTTATAACCTTTGTTACACATCTGACTCACACTGAACAAATTATGTTTCAAGCCTTCCACATAATACACATCATGTGCTTTTAGTTTGCCATCAATTTTTAGAGTACCTTTTCCCTTTATTTTGATGGATGAGTTGTCTCCAAATATCACTAAGCCACCATTCCAATCTTCAAGCTTGATAAATTTCTTTTTATCACCAGTCATGTGGTTCGAATAGCCATTGTCTACAACCCATAGATTTCTTCTTTCAGCATGTAGGATAGTCTACACTATCAGACTTGATTTTGCTTTGTCCTTTTCTTTCTCAACCCAAATCGTTTGAGTTTCCTTCTTCTTATTAGCTGCAATTTTGTGCTCCAGTTTGACTACCAATTCCTAATCAGGATCTATCCTATTCTTAAAAAGCTTTTCTATATGTCCAAACTCTTGATAGTTATAGCATTTCACATTTACATTGAAAGATGAATCTTTGAAACTATTGTAGGACACTGGTTTACTCTTCCTACATTCAAAACTCCTATGACTAAATCCATTACACTGATAACAGACAACATTCATATCCCAGAATGCATTAAATAGATTTTACTTTCATAACTCATAGTGGTCTTATTGGTTAATCTACAATCAGCTAACCTATGTCCAAATTTCTTACACCGGTAACAATAACCATGAAAGTTTGGAACATACCGGCTAGGTTGCCTTGGTCCTACAAATGTCTGCCTCACCGAGGCTCTTCCTTTCATGCTTCTGACTCTAGTAAATCCTTCATGATCAACTCTTGAATTTATCCTAGGATTTGCATTTTGGTACATTGAGTGTGGCCTCCGGTTCATTGATTGTGTATACCGGTTTGTGTGATGGTTTCTAATAGCTTCTACATAAGTCTTCTTATTGATATACTTGCTTACTGTGAATGTCTTCTTCTCTCCACCTTCACTTGAAGAAGTGAACTATATCTCCTTGTCAGATGTGTCTTTGTTTTTTGAACTTTGTCCTTCTTCAAATCCTAAGCCACCGGTATCTTTAGATTGCTTTTGTTTGCTCAACATCTTTTCCAAGGATTTTGTGCTACCCTCATATTTTCTTCTCACTTTCATTTCATCCTTACTCTTTTCATGCTCCTTTCTGAGCTTCACTATTTTTTTTTCCAGATCTTGATGCTCATTTTCCTTCTTCATTAGATCAGAGGATGTAACTTCATATATCCTCTTGGATTAATCAACTCGGGGTTTCAAGTTAGAGATAACTTGATTGGACTCATCCAGGGATTGCTTCAAGAGATCTTGTTCTTCTACTGCAGCAAGCTTGACCTTCTTGAGTTCTCTTCTTGTTTTACTTAACTCCTCAAGAGAACTTATGAGCTCACCTTCTAGATCCACTTCAGCTTCAATGTCTTCTTCTTCCTCATCTTCACCAAGCGGTTCATCTAGAGCCATAAAGAGGTTAATTTCTCATTCATTTTTATTGAAGTCATCTTCTGATGCACTTTCTTCATATGTGGCATCATCCTCAATAGTATATAAGCTATTCTGCTTTTGGTAGCTTCTTCTTCCTTGCCGATAGACATTCCTTTCTTTGTCTTTACCGACAGATTTGCCAAAACTTCTTTTCTCATCTCCATCGGTTTCATTATAAGGACATTTTATAGCAAAGTGTCCAAATTTAAGTGGTAAATTTCCTTTATACTTGTCAGATCCTCTCTTGAGCTTTTTGACAAAGTCTGATACCTCTGGATCCAAGTCTTCACTAGATCCTTTATGAGGATCCAAGTGGTAAATTTCCTTTATAGGCTATTAGAGAGCCAAATAGTTCATCCATTATGAAGGTCTTTAGATCCTTAGCTTCCTCTATGGAAGAAACCTTAGTATCATACTTAGATGTGAGAGATCTAAGTACCTTCTTGACAATAATCTCATCAACAATTTTTTCTCCAAGTCCTTTGATGGTGTTCACAATTTGATCTATTCTGTGAAGGTAGTTTGCAATCTTTTCTTCATCTTTCATCTTTGTGCCTTCAAGCTGACCTCTTAGTGATTGCAGCTTGGCCTCTTTTACTTTGGCATCTCCTTCAAATAACCTCTTCAATTTATCCCAAGTCTCCTTGGTGGATGCACAGTGCATGACCTTGACAAACTCATTATCTGACAACCCGCTTAAGATAGAATGTTTATCATTTGCATGGTTCTCATACTCCTTCTTAGCATTCATATCAGTGGGAGGAACACTAGGGATAGTAACCCAATTCTTGACAGACATCCACACATCAAAGCCAAGTGAGGAAATATAGGTCTCCATTCTTCTGCTTCAGAAGGCATAGTTAGATCCATAAAACATGAGGGCTTTTGAGGAGGTAGACTCATTTCTTGCCATTGTGTTCTTTGACCATAATCTACCTAAGCTAGAGAAATATTTAATCAATTGGGAACCTTGCTCTGATACCAATTATTGAACACAATGTACCACTAAGATGGGGGTGAATTAGTGGTTCTTGAAATATTTTCCTTTTAAACCAAGCTTGGAATACTGGTTATCAATCTAAACACTAAACAATCAAACTGGTAAGATAAGAGTGGATATCAAAAGAGGAAAACACACAAATGCATAAACCACAACACCAGATGTACGAGGAAAACCCAATATGGGAAAAAGATCAGTGATAAATGCTACTGGAGTCTACTAATCCAATCCAGCCTCACAATAAAATAACAGATTACAATGATTTAGGGCACCAACCCAAGGAGCACCAACCGCTACTAATATTGGGCACCAACCCCTACACCAAGCACCAAATTGGTGTAATATAATGAAATACAATTTAGATACAGTAATAGAACCTAGTTGCAAATGAGTTCTACAACACCTAATAAATGGATTTTTGTCAGTTAACAACCTCCTCTTCTTCACTGGTTCTCACACTATTGGTTATCAAATTACTCTCTTTGATCACTCATCGATTACTCCCATCCTTTCTTCTCTCTCTCACCCTCACACTTCATAATGTCACTCTTGGATGCCTTCCTAACCAATCACTCCTTACCAATTTGCTTGATTATTAGAACTGCAATAGTTTACCGGTTACTCTGTCTCACCGATGACCTGCTAACACACACTCTAACTCTCTAAGAAATAACTCTTAGGTAGATTGTCTTTCTTTCTTAGGCTCTCTTTCCTCTCACCCCTCGCATCTACAATCAAATCATTTCAATCTCGAGTTGACATATTTATCTTTTACGGTTCCCGCCACAAGAAGCATTCAAATGGTGTCGTGTTAGGTTTTTCCTTCACCAACTCAATTTGTATTAGATTTGATTTAATCTAATTTTCTAGACTGATGATATTCATGTCATTGATCAACACCACCAATACCTCACATTTTGATGTGCGTTTTTTATATTTGGATGTCTGCAATATGCTTTTTTGTGTTTCTCTGTCAAACGCCATTAATGGCTTGGTCGTTACCTTTGGCAAATGGGTACAAATATTAGATCTTCTTGTAGGGTCAGTTCAATCACTTTTGCCACCTTGTCTTCCTCAAGCCGCAACATTCTACCATCCTCCCATGATTTGTGTTTTCTTCATAAAAGTTGACCTAATTTTAAACTACTACGTCAATGAGTACTTGACTGACCTTTGTGTGATCACCACCTGGTTTCCACCTATCATCCTTGTCTACATCCACCTATACTCGATTTTCTATACCGGTTTGACATCCTTCACTGACCAAGATTGACTACCGGTTCAACTCACCTTACTGGTATAACCTAACTTCACCAGTGGTCCTTCATACCTGCTGACCTCTTCTCTGTTAGTGGATCAACTTGGCCTTCCATGAAACAAGTTGGTCCATCTACTAAGTCCATATGCCGGTAGCATTAAATTTCTGTTTATACCAGTTCACATCCTTCAATTATTGTTTTTCTTGCTTGCTTTACCTTGCTGGTGGTCCTACCTTATCAGTAGATAGTGCATTTCATGTGTACTGGTAACATACCTTTCTGTCTACTTACACACATATTGGTTGAAATCATCATGTCTTACTTCACTCATATTGGTCACCACTACTTACTCACTGGTGATGATGCCATACCAGTTTGTCATTAATGACAACCTAATGCCAACAATTAGCACGTTAACACTCAAGAACACTTAACAACAACAACTCGGATAAGAAAGATAGCTTCTAGAGTACCAAATCACGAACCATTTGAAATGAAGATATACATGATCATCCCAAACACTCTCCCAAATCCACAACACAAGACATGATCATATCAGAGCACAATGGATCAAACACCAGAACATTGCAACACTGAACACACAAAACCGGTCTCCATACCAGAATCAAAAATTCGACCAAATCATCACATAGCATCATGGAATCAACATTGAATCCAGTATCTCTAGTTGATTCAGCATCCCAAACTAATAAAACAATTAGATCAACTCACTACAATCACCGGATCACCAAAACGTTTCTCTCCAACATCAAAACATAGGAATATATTGACATCAATGACAACAACATATCCTAGTAGCAACAATATCCAACAGTACCCTAGAGAAAGTATATATGAATGAAATATGTGATGATAGTTGTTATGTTATTAATATTTTCTCTTGCGTTATATGATGCTATGATTATGTTCATGAGGTTCTATGTAGTATATTAGACAATAAATGATGCATTCAAAATGTTTATGGTAGTTGATCATGTGGCATTAAAAGTTGTTAAAAAAAAATTCTCTATTTGTTAGTTAGTTTAGTTATTTCCTCTAGGGTATTTTGGTGGGCATTACATGCCTACCATTATACTGTACTTTCCTTCATGATTTGCTAAGTTGGTGATGGTTTTAACATGTGTGTTAATCACCGCAATCATTACTTTTTAGAATTTGAAATGATAATTAACGTCATTCCAACTCATCCTTTATCTCTTTGTTTAATAATTTTTAACTTATAACATTAATGTGATTAATAAGCTGGCGGAAACTTTATGCAAACAAAATTTATCATTTCCTAATTTTATATCTACAAAATTAGAAAATAATTTTTTGAAAATAATACCCATGATAAATGTTTACCTTTAGATTATCCAATGTATAATGGTCAAGAGCCATCATGCAAAACTGATCATTTTTCTACCAAGGAAAATCAACATATAGATCAAAAGCCATCAGGAGCATAAATATCATCTTATCAATAATAAAATGGACAAGTTGATCAGGAATTACTCAAGACTCTTTCTGCATGGACCAAGTAAACATTAAATAATGAAACAATCTTCAAAAATTTATCAGGAGCAAGAGGAACACTTATCCAACAAAAGACTTATTTTTGGAAAATTGAGAGCCATTAGGAGTCATCAGGAGCAAACTGTAGTTGATCCGAAAAAAGCTACCATTTCTGATTTTCAACTTTTCCCTTAGGTACGAATTGCCATTTTTGGTTTTCAATTCACCCCTAAGGAAGACCACCAATTCTAGTTTTTAATCTTCCTTGATTTTTTTTTCGAAGATAAACCACCATTGCTATTTTTCAATTTACCTCCTTTATTCTGTCTTCTTGCTGGAATTATTCAGAACTGAGGTTCATCATAGAAGTGATATCTACTATGGTGAAATGTTCAATTTTGGATTGAAAGTCTTCAAGGAATTCTTCTTTAGATGATGATTTGTGATATAACTTAAGATGGTGACCATTAATCAACATTATTCTCTTTTCTTCATCAATAGGCACTAACTGTACTGCACCATTGTCAAAAACTTGATCTATCTCATATGGCCCTAACCATCTGGTATGAAATTTTCCTTTAAACTCTTGAAACCAAGAATCAAATAATAGTGCCCATTCTCCCTTCTTGAACTATCTAGAGACAATATACTTATCATGCCATAAATTGCTCTGATTCTGAACCAACTCTATTTGCTATAAAGCTTCCATTCTCATTTCATCTAATCTATTCAGCTATAAAAAACTTGCCTTCAATGCATCGAACAAACTTATACCAATTTCTAATGTTGTTCTCAAGGTTTTTAATTCAAATTCTATGGTCATAACTGGGGTTTTTCCATACACCAATTCATAAGGAGAAAACCATGTTGTGGTTTTCTTGGTTGTATTATATGCCCATACTACCTCATCCAATCTATCTGACCAATCTGATTTCCTTAGTAAAACAATCATTGCTTCTATATTTTCTAATTCATGGTTAGTGACCTCAACTTGACCATTTGTCTGCGAGTGATATGGTGAAGACTTTCAATGTGTCATTCTGTATTTGGGCATGAAAGCCTCCATCATGGAAGATATTTATTGTGGTCCTTGATCAGATACTATCTCCCTAGATGTACTGAATCTCTGTAGAATGTGCTTGTATAGAAAGTCAGCTACTTTATCCTCTCTTACTATTGGATATGCTTTCACTTCGGCCCATTTTGTCACATAATCTGTACAAACCAAAATGTAGTGGTATCCTCTAGAAGCCAAGACTATCTGAGGTTGAAGTAGTAATTCCATTATTGTTATCGTCTCCCCATGTGTTATCACTCATCACAATGTTTTATATAGAATGAAACATCCTTAGTTATGGAAGGCCAATAGTAACTGAGACCCAGGATCTTATGAACTGTTCAGATCACAAAATAATGTCCTCCTTCTGGTTCATGATGACAAGCATGTATGTTGTCATAAACATCAATCTCTTGTATACACCTGTGAAGAACATGATCAAGGCACAATTTAAATAAGAAACCATCAATCCATTGAAACCTAGAGCTTTCATAAATTAATCTTTTCTTTTTATTAGGATTGAAATGACTTGGACATTTCCCTATCACAAGATAATTTGCAATGTCAGCAAACCAAGGAGATTGTACTGAGATAGAAAACAAGTGCTCATCTGGAAATGCATCATTTACTGGTTCATTATTTCCCTGCAACAACATCCTAGAAAGAAAATCAACAACAACATTATCTTTTCCTGGTTTATCCATAATGGTAATATCAAATTCCTACAACAATAAAAACCATCTAATTATGTGACCTCTGAGAACAACTTTATTCATTAAATATCTAATGATTGTATGATCAGTGTGAATAAATACTTTATACCCAGTATTGTAATGTCTAAACTTGCTAATTACATACACAATAGCTAAAAACTCCTTCTCAATTGTTGTATAGTTCTTGCCTATTGGGCTTAGGTTTTTGCTGATGTAATAGATGGCATGCTTCGCTCCATTCTCATCTTTTTGTCCTAAGACTGCTCCAATTGGCAAATTAGATGCATCTATATAAATGTGAAATGGTTCTCCCCAAATTTGTCCCTTTATTATAGGTGAATTTGTTAAGGCATACTTGATAGCTTCAAATGATTTCTAACAATCAGTTGTCCATAAGAATTTTGAATCTTTCTTGAACAATGTAAACAATGGTTCTGTAATTTTACAGAATCCTTCAATAAATCTTCGATAATAACCTGCATGTCCAAGAAATCTTCCAATACCAGTTTGTGTTTTAGGGATCTCAATCTGCTGAATTATTTCTACCTGTATGCGGGAAAAGTAGGTCAATGAAACTTAAAATGTGAAAAATGAAGTTCCAAGAGGCTTGTCCACACACCCACAAGACTTCTTGGTGCAAGTTATGGAGTCATGAAGAATGACTCAACTTCCCAAGGATGGTTCCATGGTTCTCTATCTCACAAGGTCCCTCAAGCCATTGCCTTTGCTCTCATATCACTGAGCAAAGTGGCTTAGGGATGACAAATGCAAGAACGAGGGATGCTTATGATTGATTTAGTCATGAAAATGCATCTTATCTATGCATGATTCTACAAATGCAATAAACTAGATTATAAGATGACAAGATTAGTAGCAATACTATCCTAACATGATATGCTAGTTTATGAGTTAAGCTAATGATAAAGGAAATTGTCTAAAATGCTTATTAGATTTATTCCTATAACAAAGAGAAGCTAGATGTGTTGATAAAATAGAGCATAAATGAGATACTAAAGCTTGCATGGATGCTAAAATGGAGGAATGAGAGCTCTATCTATAGTGAAAATAGGGCAATGGATAGTCAGGATTGAAAGAGTTAGTCAAGGGTCAAGTTTGAAAGTTGCCAATCCATGTTTTCAATTTTCACCAATGAAATGGTGACAATTGTCAACATAAGGCTGGTTGAGAGGAGATGTATGAAGCATTAAATGCTTGAGAAGACCTCATGGTTACCCTAGGAGGTAAGGGTTAAGGTTAGGTTAGGGTTATCCATTGGATAAAGCTTTTATCCAAGGGGTAAACTCTTGTGCAAAGGTTAAAGGAATAACTATGGTCAAAGCAATAAATGCTTGATGAGACCCTTGGGATAGATGGAGGTTGAGTTAGGCAAAAAGTCTCTAACCATGCTACTAAGGGTTAGTTAACCATTAATGGTTTGAAGACTTTGGGGATAAATTTGTAAGAGTCCTTCCAAATTTGGGGGCATTCAACAAGTTAGCTTGTTGAATGGATAAAGGATTTAATTCATTTTGAAGACTTTACTCCAAATTTGAGAAGTGACCTCCTCAAATTTAGGGAAAGGGGATAATGGATGGGTTTAGGCTAATTGATTAGGATTAGATGGATTCTAGAAGAAATTAGGAATAGGGTTTAGGATGCAAATGGGAGATGTAGGAAAATGCAAGTGGGTGAGGGAAAATAGAATTAATTAAAATAAATTGCTTTATTTCAATTTGGTTGCAAGTTGGGGATTTAAATAAATTGGATTCATTTAATTGGAGTAAACTGTTTAATTAAATGTGAATTTAATTAAAAAGTAGAGAGAAGGGTTTAAATTAAATAAAATGATTTATTCAATTAAATGACATAAAGGGCTCAAGTGAATTTAACTAAATAAATTGAATAATTTATTTAATTAAATAGAGGAATGAGAATAAAATGAACATTAAATATTCATTTAGGAATATGGTCATTTTTATATGTCTACTTTTTGCCCCTCTTTGAAGTGACGTGTGTGCACGTGTTGATTCAAAGAAAATGATGTGTCATTATGATTTGTTTGTGATCAATTTATATGTCGTTTTGAGATTTTCACGTCGTGCCCCGGATTTGATAAACGATGTTGGTAATGCCCCCTCGGGAGATGAATCAAAATTTTGAAAATTTGATTTGATTTAGATAAATTTGATAAATTTCATTGCATTGTACAATTTTGTCTATGTTGAATGTGGTAATTTGATTCATCTCCCGATATTTCCATTTGGTAGGGTTGTAGGAGATACCGCGATCAATTTTACGCGTCCCTCCATGTAACCCTAATTTTGATTTACCCTATATAAAAGGAAAAGGTGATTTCTTTTGTCTCATTTGTGCTTGTTGACTTTGGAGAAAGTGACACTTGGAGAGAAGTCAACATGTCGATTCTATATTCTTCTCATTGATTCGAGCACATTCGGAGGTATCGGAGGCCTGCCGAATATGGAGCACCAGTAAGTCAACCCTTTTGACCCCTTTTGGATTTTTTATTTTGTCATTTTTTATCATGTTTTTGATTTTGACATGCAGATTTTACGTTTTAGCACGTCGGGGTCAAAACTTAGCGCATACGATAAATTTTGTAGCACGTAGGTTTGAATGAATTAGGGTAACGTCCGAAAGATTTTGGGTAGCGCATCGCTAGGTTAGGATAGCACATAGGATTAGTTTAGCACACCAGGGTCATAGGGTAGCACAGAGGGTAAAACGGGTAGCGCATTGTAGATACCAAGCGCATAGGGTTACTAGGGGGTTGCATGGGTAGGTCTAGATAGCGCGTAGGTATAACCTAGCGCATAGGGATAGATACATAGTGCAAGAGTAGGATAGAATAGTGCATAGGGTAGGTTTAGTGCATAGGGTAGGTTAGGTGGTGCTTTGGAAGAAAAGGGTAGCGCATAGAGTAGGTTGGGTAGCGCTTGTCAAGGACAGGGTAGCGCATGATAAGCAGTTTAGCGTGTAGATAAAATAGTTTAGCGCATAAGCAAAAAAATTTGAGTAAAGTAGGATTTTGGATAAAGAAAGATAGGTAAGTTTTTGCCAGTTTTACCAGGATAGGTGCAAATTGTCAGTCTGCATGTCTGTTGTCATTGTTTTGATAAGTTTGTCCAATATGAGTTTTGATATAACTTGATTTGATTTGCGATTTTTCAAGTTGATATACATTTGACGTAAATTTGATATGATGTGGTTTTGGATATGAATGTGGAGCTTGAGTTGTTTTACAAGCTGATATGATTGTGGAACTTGAGTTGTTTTACAAGTTGATATGGATGTGAAACTTGAGTTGTGTTACAAGTTGATTTGTTTGTGGAACTTGAGTTGTTTTACAAGTTGATATGGATGTGAAACTTGAGTTGTGTTACAAGCTGATATTATTAGATATGAAAAATGGATGATATGATATGGAACTTGATTTAGATTTTCAAAGTTTCAAGTTTTTATATGATTTTGATTTTGGTATCTATGTTGCAAGGAGGAAACTAATATTGGACTTGTTTTTCTTTTTGACAGGAGCAGCTTGGAGTGGTTCAATTGCGTGAGCAATTTTTGAGACCGTGGTCCTTGATACCATGATTGACATAGGCAGATAGAGATATTATTAAGAGCTGTGGCCTAACCTCGTTGTTAGATATGCCTCGGTTTATCATGAACCGGGGTTTATTGACTGCATTGGCGGAGAGGTGGCACAGTGACATGAACACCTTCCATTTGGCGATAGGCGAGATCACAGTGATGCCTGAGGATTGTTACTAGATTCCATGGATTCCTGTGGTAGGTGCATTGCTTCCCTATGAGCAGACTGAGGAGGGTGGGATTGAGGCACTTTGCCAGATCTTTCAGGATGATACTGTTTGTGGGTATGAGATCCCCTAGCAGGAGTTTTTGGATTTGGATTATGTGCCTCTACTATTAGTTCTGGCAAGATTTATAGGTGGTTTCTTATGTCCCGACTATAGGTCGAAGGGACTAGCAGTGGGGTGGGGATTGGTTCTGGAGGATATGGTGATGCAGGGTCACTGATTTGCATGGGGGTCGGCTATGCTGGCTCACTTATATAGGGATTTACATCAGGTGGTATACCTAGGTTATGAAAGTTTATCAGGTGGAGTGACACTGCTATAGGTATGGGCATGGGAGCATATTCCCACAGCTAGGCCATTGGCAAACAGAGATAGGCCTGTTGGGTGTGCCTATGCATATGGATACAGAGGGATAGTTGTCCAACGTAAGTTGGACAAACTAGAGCACTAGAGGAGAGTGTTGGATGATATTGATACGGTCGTTTGGAAACCATATATAGGTTGTGAGGTATGGGCCAAGGATGGGATGGAGATACCCTATGTTTACATGACCAGATATTTGATAGGGCGGACAACCTTTGTTATTGAGAGGTTTCTACATAGCTGGGTGCTACGACAGTATGGTCGACAACAGGGGATTCCATAGGGAGCATGTTTTTATGTTTGACAAACACATGATATTTCGATTGGGGGCCTACAATTGATAGCGCGGCGACAGTGGAGGAGTTCTTTCATGCAACCAGCTAGATTTGGGATTATGCCCCTGAGATAGTGGATGCAGGGATGATGGACGAGTTTGCAGCACTCTTTGCAGCACGTGTAGTGGCCCAGATATCAGATCTAGCGGAGATGATTCCCGCTTTTGATGATGATGAGGATGATCAGTGAGGAGAGGCTGGTGAGGAGATAGAGGTTGGAGGTGGGGATGGAGGGGGTGATGATGGAGGAGGTGATGATAGAGGAGGTGGTCGAGGGCTGTGAGGGGAGAGGAGGAGATTGGATCGAGTGAGACTTGATCGGGGGAGGAGAGGAGAGAGAGGTGGAGATGGTGGTGCCAGAGGGATACAGGGTGAGAGGGTAGGGCAGCGGGTGGTGATGGATAGGGGGAGAGGAGGTTTGGCTATCAGAGCTGGAGAGGAGGAGAGGGTTGGCAAGGTGTTAGCGGCAGTGGGAGGGTATGATGATTTCAGACGACCGGCCCAGAGGAGGAGGTCAGATGTTTTACCTCCACCTGCACTCAGGACAGTTAGAGGGACAGGGGGTACCCCTTCACAGGTACCCTTGCAGATGCAGATTTTGATGCATGTGGAGGATGCACAGATTAGATCGCTGTAGTTGTCAGTGCAGCATTTGTAGACATAGTTGTTGGCGTATGAGCGTCAGATTACTCAGTTGACCATAGAGTGTGATACTGAGATAGAGCGGTAGGGTTGAGCAAAGGAGCTCGCAGCGAGTTTGCAGAGAGCTACAGCAGGTGGTCTGATGAGAGACACCTTGAGAGAGCTAGCTTTGAGATCCAAGGAGGTGGAGTACTACAGGAGACATTATGAGGATGTGGTTCCCAGGGAGCACCGAGTGCAGAGTTTTTCACAGTTGAGATCTAGTCGATCTTGAGAGCAAAGGCATGATAGGGCCTTCTAGATAGGATCCACCTAGAGATCCAGGTGCTGGGACATTTGTAGCGAGACCATCTCCCTCAGGAGATAGTCATACCTGAGAGACATTGTCTCTATTGTATTTTGATCATTTTGTTGTATTGGCATAGACATGACATATTTTGTACATTGATCATTTTTTGAGATATATATATATATATGACACCATTTTCTTTGATCCTCATGTGATGTGTTATGGATTATGTTTTCTACATGCTGTTGTTTATCTTATGATGATGCAATGCTTAGATAGATGTATGTGATGTGAATATGATGTATATGATGTGATAATGCAAGATATTGTGAGATGTATCTGATGAATACTAAGAGGGGGGGTGAAATAGTATGCCAAAAATCTCTTCACTAAAACACTTACACAGTCTAAAGATAAACTGGTAAAGCAGTCAAACAGTCAAACCGGTTACCACACATGCAAACCAAAATGTGAATAAAGCATTCACCCACAAAACCAATACAACCATAACACAAGATATTTGACATGGAAACCCAATTGGGAAAAACCATGGTGAGATGGAACTCACAAGTCACTATTTGTAGAATAGAAACCAGACCGATTAAGGTCTTACAATGTTCTTCACCAGAACAGATCCTGTTAGGAATCTCGATCTCTGTTAGGAGATAAGTCCGATTAAAGACTACCTTGTTAGAGGATTTTAGATTCACATGTGTGAACCACCTTGTTAGAGGATTTTACAAAGGCTTTGAGGCCTACCTGGTTAAGGGCTATAGACTTGTCAAAGATGTGAGTAATCAACAAGTGTTTGATCTATCGGATAGCACAAACTGCTTGGTTAGATCTAGTATTGCTCATAGTTAATGCATTCCAGCATTACTTCAGTCTTCTCTATCTCTCTCACAGTTACAACTTGATCTTCTCAGATAAGATCATTCTCAACTTCCACCTTAAACCCTAGCTCGACATTAACCCTTTTAGCAACCTACTAAAACCCTAGACATGATGTCCTTTTAAAGGAATCTGATTTCATTTCGGTCCAATAGGATTACATTACAATTTCCTAGGTTCAATGAATCTAGACATACTCAATAGCAGGACATAAAAAGCACCATCAATGTGTCGGCACCGTCAAACAATCGATGGATTGGTAACTCATCACAAAATGCCGGTTGGTAACTCATCACGGAGTATTACCGGTTCATACAAAATATCGGTTGCCGGTTTGAAAAAAATGAAGACTGGTAAGAATGTGTTGTGCCGCTTTGCTCCCTCGTACTGCTTGGGATCAACGAACCATTTGGGGTCGACATGCCGCTTCAGACCGGGAAACACATTCTGCAAAATCACCACTAGTCTAAAGACTAGAGTACAACATACCGGTTGGAACAAATACCGGTTGAGCACAAGCTCATACACATAAAGGGGATCTCAATATAAGTGTGTGTCCATCAATGACAATCACAACATAAACAACGAAAATGCCAACAGTATCTTGAAAATGAGATGTATGATAATGATATGCAACTAATTGATAAATGATATGTAACTAATTGATAAATGATATGCAACTAATTGTAAAATGATATGCAACTAATTGATTTTGAGCATCCTCATTCTGCATTTGTCATCCCTGTATAGCCACATGTGGTTTGCTTTCTTTGTATGTATCATCATTGAGCATTGATTTGTTTTGGGATATGTTGAAAATTTATACAAGCATAATGGTATAATTGAACCATAATGACCTAAGAAAAATTTACATGATTTTTGATTTTGCAAGATAGCACAAGCATCAAGGTATAATTGAACCGAGACGACTTGAGTGCGGATTGCATAGAAAGAAACAAGATTAAATCATTTGTATGCATAAAGTGGAATCATGTCTTCAGTGATTTGTTGTGAATCATCTCTCGAGACAAGTATTTACACGGTATAGATGATCGCCTCACAGACAGAAAACTAAGAAAATATTGGAGTCCCTACGACGTTCTCTAGCTTTGAAGCATTGTTGAGAAAATTTAGAGGATCCAACAATTCAAAAAGTTAAAGTGCAAAAATAGTCAAAACTTTATGCAAGATGCAACATTTGATATTTCAAAAAATCATCCATCATATTTTGTGAATCTTGTTAAGCGATCAATGTTTTGCTTTGCGATTGTACGAGTGTTGTTTTGCTAGATACGAAGTTTTGAGTTTGCAACAAGTTTTGACGTTTCGAACATGTTGCAAGTTTTGATTACTGCCCCTAGTCAAGTGTACTTCTTAATGTGGATATGTACAGTGATTACCAAACCATGGTGAGATGCAGTGAAAGGATATGTGGATAAACCAGGATAGTGACTACGTTAAGTATGGCCTGGATGGATATTGTGATAAAAATGTCGGGCGATGGCCGATAGTGCGTGACTGTGGATATAATGGTATGGACATAGATAGAAGAGTTGTCCTCTCACAATAGCGCTTGTTGCCAGGTTTTCACTAGTTGCTTTTATTGTACCTTCTTATTTACCTTTTTCTTGATTTTTTGATTTTTTTGACTTTTTCCGTGCATTAGATTACTCAAGTGTAGTATTTCTTCAGATGAATGTTGTTAGTTGGTTTGTCAAGCACATCTCCTTCTGAAGTTGTTAGCTGATAGGCACCTGATCCATAGGCTGAGATGATGACATAGGGACCTAACCAATTAGGTTCAAATTTCCCTTTCTTTTCCTGATCCTACTGATTCCTAGGATTTTATTTGAGTGCTAGGTCACCAATTTTAAAAATTTTGGGAATGACCTTGTGGTTGTAGCTCCTGCACATATGTTGCTGATATGTTTTGGGATGAGTGTAGGCACGTTGATGTCTTTCATCTAGAAGCTCGAGCTCTTGCAGTTGGTTAACTCGATACTATTCATCTGGGATTAAGCCTTTCAAAGAGACTCTAAGAGATGGAATTTCTACCTCCAAGTGTAAAATTGCTTTTGATCCATATGCCCCTTGTAGGTGTGCAAATGCTAGTTCTATAGGCCCAAAGTGCTGGATTGAGTTGTATATGCCAATCTTTGCCTGCATCATTCACTATTTTCTTTAGGATTTTCAATATTGTTTTGTTGGATGCTTCTGCCTGACCATTCCCTTGTGGGTAGTAAGGTGTAGAGAAATGATGTTGGATTTTGAATTTTTCACATAGTTCTCATACATCTTGGTTTTTGAAAGGTCGTCCATTATCTATGATGATGGAACTTGGAATGCCATATCTACAGATTAGATAATTAAGGACAAAAGAAGCAATTTGTTTCCCAGTCACTGCGGTCATGGGGTCTGCTTCTATCCATTTGGTAAAGTATTTCATTGCCGTTATAATGAACTTGTGTCCATTTGAAGATGAAGGATGAATTTTGCTGACCAAGTCTAGTCCCCACTGACAGAAGGGCCAGGATGTTGTGAATGGCTGCAGTTCCTATGCTGGTGCATGTATAAGATTGCCATGGCTTTGGCATTTAGGACACTCTTTTGCAAAGTGATAAGAGTCTTTTTCCATTGTTGGCCAGTGATATCCCATTCTTAGAAGTTTTTTAGAAAGAGTAGTACCACTTGAATGTGTGCCACAGATACCTTTGTGAAGCTTGTGTAAAGAGGAGTCAGATTCATTACGATCAAGACAACGAAGAAGAGTACCATCTAGACCGCGATGGTACAAAGTATCAGCAGTAAGAGTATAACAGGCGGCTTGCCAAATAAAGTTGCGCTTTTGGTTTTGGGATAGGTCAATGGGTAGGATATTGTTCTTAAGATAGTTGTAGATGGGTCCATATAATGGAGAGTCAGAACTAGTCAAGGTATAGATAACATGGGATTCCAAATGATCATAGGCTAGGGAGAACAATTGCTCTACCAGAAACTCATAATGATTCTATTGCTCTGGAATTTGTAGTAGTGAAGCGATAGTAGCCATGGCATCAGCTACTCTGTTATCCAAACTTGGTATTTGCTCGAAGGTGATGTGTACAAAATATTGTTTGAAATCATCCACCATTCGCTTGTAGGGTAGCAGCTTGTCATCCTTTGTCTGATAGTCATTGTTGATTTGATTGATGATAAGTTGTGAATCTCCGTAGACTTTTAATTCGGTGATCCACCATTCTACGGCCTATAACCAATGCCTCATATTCAACAATGTTGTTGGTGCATGGAAACATAAGCCTATATGATCTTGGTATAGTGTGTCCTTCAGGAGTGATGAACAGAATGCCAGCACCAAAGCCATGTTGTGTGTAGGATCCATCAAAACATAAGGTCCATTGTTTGGTGGAGATAGCAAGAACGTCTCTGTCTAGAAATTCGATCTCCATAGTTTGTTTTCCAAGTAGTGGTGCTTCTGCCAGTTGATCTACAATTGCTTGTCCTTTGATAGCTCGTTGTTCTATGTAGTAGATATCAAATTCACTGAAGATCATGACCCACTTAGCCAATCTTCCTGTAAGAGATTCTTTACTGAGTAAATATTTGAGAGGATCAATTTTTGCAACCAGCTTAATTGTGTGAGCTAGCATGTAGTGTCAGAATTTTTGAGAGGCAAATACCACTGTTAGACAAGTTTTCTCAATGAATGTATAGTTGAGTTCATATCCATTCAATGTCCTGCTGATATAATAGATAGCTCGCTCTTTGCCCTGTTGATCTTCTTGTGCTAACAATTCCCTTAGTGATATGTCTATTGTTGAAATATAGAGAATGAGTGGCTTCCCTACTATTGGTGGTACTAGAACTGGTGGGTTCATCAGATATTTCTTGATTTGATAGAAGGATTCTGCACATTTGGCTTCCCATTTGAATGGTACATTTTTATGTAGCAAATTATTGAATGGGAGACTTTTATCTGCTAGTTGAGTGATGAATCGCGTGATTGATTGGATTCATCCTTGTAGAGATCTAAGTTGGCTGATGTTCTTTGGTGGTGGCATTTCCATAATGGTTTTTACCTTTGCTGGATCCACTTCAATACCTTTTGCTGAAACTATGTAGCCTAGTAATTTGCCTGATGTAACCCTGAAGACACACTTCTTAGGGTTGAGCCTGGCTTGAAATTTTTTCAATCTATCAAAAATATTTTCTAAGATGCTTAGATGTTCTGCTCTGGTGAAGGATTTAGCTAGTAAATCATCTACATAGTCTTCCATGAAGGTATGCATCATGTCATGAAAGATTGTTGTCATTGCTCGTTGATAAGTTGCTCCTGCATTCTTTAAGCCTAAAGGCATGACATTCCAACAGTACGTTCCCCATGGACAGGTAAATGTTGTTCTATCTTGATCCTTCAGGGCTATCTTGATTTGATTATAGCCTGAAAAACCATCCATTAGTGATAGCATTGCATGGCCTACTATGAGGTCTACAATTATGTTGATACTGGGCAAAGGAAAGTCATCCTTTGGACAGGCTTTGTTGACATCTCTAAAATCAATGCAGATTATGATACTGCCATCTAGTTTTGATACTAGTACAATGTTGGAAATTCATTCAGCATAGTCAATGGGTTGAATAAATCCGACGTCTAATAGTTTCTTCAATTTAGCTTTAACCATGAGTGCCACATGTGGATTCATCTTTTGTAGTTTTAGCTTGATTGGCTTAGCTCTTGGAGCAATGAACAAGTGATGCATGATTAATTGTGGATCAATCCCGAGCATATCTTCATATCACCAAGCAAAGTTGATTTTCTTTTCTTTAAAAAATTTGATAAATTCTGATCTTTCTGCTTCTGTCAGAGATTCTGCAAGGTGTATAGTTTTGGCTGCTTCTATAGTACCAATGTTGTTGATTGAGTGGGCTCAATCAATATGGGTGATCTCTTGTGATAATGCTCATGAAGAGTGTCAAGTCTCCCATCCTTAGGTGCCTTAAAAAGGTTTTCACCCTCAGATGCGTCCCTTATTTTTACTTTTGTGTGATCTATTGCTGCCATTGACTGGTTTTCAGTAGTAGATCTTTTATTTTGCTCATTTTTGCGACTGAGAGACTTGGCACTCCCCTGATTGTAGACATCGTTACTTTGTTCACTGGTAGAGTTTGTCTCTAGGTTAACCGTACATAAGTAATGGATAATGGATTCTTCATTTGGGAAAATTGGTATATCATGAGTTTCAGGTTCGTCCCAGTCTATGAGGTCAGGAAAGACAAGTGGTAAGGGATCGTAAGGTGGATCAAGTTCAATTGCTGTAAGTGTCAGGATGGAAGTATCATCATGATTGGCTGGGGTGTTAAAGAAGTTAAGGATTTCATTGAGGTATTTGATGGTATCATCTTCCGTATAGACTTATGCATAATATTGTTGCTCGTTTTCCTTGGCATCATAGATATTTTGTGGACCAAATTCAAGTGGTCTAGATTTTGTACTGCATTCTTGAGAGATGGGTGTATTATTGTCATTTGCACAAATATCTTCAGTAACATTAGAGCAGCTGCCCCATTCATATTCATTGGAATTAGTCTCAGAGGTATTATCCCAGATTCTAGCAGTGTTGTGAATTGGTATATTGTAGGGTGAGAACAGGTCTTTGATAATTGAGACAAGTTTGATAGTTTTCTCTGATTCTATGTCAGACCCTACTTCCACTCTTTGCATGTGTTCATATATTGTCTCTCCTCAGGGAGGAATGATGTAATCCAGAGGTGAGTCTTCTCTGTTGGATGTTGGTTGTTGAATATGATCTGCTTCTGCAGTAGGTGCTTCCTTCTTTTGATTGATATGCTACTTTTGACATTGTTCTCGTTCTTGATGTTCACATTCTTTATGTATTATCTCTGCTGACTCAAACAGTGCCTCCTACTAGGAGTCTTCTTTGTATTTCTTTTTTGCTTTCCACCAAGGTTTTTGATATTTGTGTGGTGTCCTCTTTGGTAGTCGAGTGAGTTCAAAGCCCAATCCTTTTTTGTCTTTACTAAATTGTGAAGGAGGGTCCAATGGTGACGCCTTCCTGACGCTTACCAATAGGTCCTTTGCCATTGTATCCCATTTGCTGCATGATTAAGTAACCTTTTCCATACAGGTGTGTTGGTATAGGTACTTCTACAATAGTTGCTCTGTCTTCTTCCTCATCTTTGTATAGCCAACTAAGGATATCCTTTTTCTTGGATTCATGTTCTAGAGTGCCGAGTTGAATGAATGTGCCATCAAACTTGGTGATGGGCTGAGTTTCTTGATGTGTTGATGTTGTAGGTAATCCATGAGATCTAGGTGATGTTGGTAAGTTGGCCAAACACATGGGTTCTAAAGAGTATTCTCCCATGCCTTGTTCTTTGATCTTCATTTTCTGCTTGAAATCTCTAGGTAATGATTTAGACTTTTCTTGTTGAAGATCATGTGCTGATGAATTTTGTTTCTCTCTATTATGTGGAACCAAGCTGTCTTGGGCTGCCCCATAGCATTACAATGCTGAAATGGATTATGATTAGCTGATATAGAAACCTCCTGCCCATTGTAGGGAAATTTGACACACTGGTGATATGTGGAGGGCACTGCTTGCATTTCATGTATCCAGGGTCGACCCAATAAGATATTGTATGTGAGGTCTATGTCTAAGATCTAGCACATGGTATCCTTTTGTATCGGTCCTACCTAAATTGGCAACACCACTGTTCCTTTAGATGATCTTTCCTCATCATCATATGCCTTTATAGTGATCTTCTTTCGTGGATCAATAGACTCCTTAGAGAAGCCTAATGCACGGATAAGTTTTAAGGTACAAAAATTAATTCTAGCTCCTCCATGTATTAATACTTGTTTAGCTCAGTGTTTATAGACCATGACTTCAATATGGAGTGGAGTATTATATGGATGGCTTAATGAGATATTATCATGCTCAAAAAAAGTGAGGTTATAAGGTCCTGTCATATGAGCCACCATGGCTTGGAATTTGTCAGCATCCAAATCTTGAGGTACATTTGTTTCGAGTAACGCTTGTTCCAATATGTCTTTGTGTTTTGGCGAAAGTTTCAGCAACTCAAGTATAGATATTTGAGCAGGAGTTTTGCGTAGTTGACTGACGAGATCATATTGAATTTTGCGTACAGTGTTTGTTGTTGGCATATGTCCCTTCAAGACATATTTTTGAGCTCTAGTTGTTACATTGACTGATTCATGTTCACGCCTGTCTTTGATTGTGATAACATTAACTTGATTTTCCTTAGCTAATATGTGATTGATTTTGTTATTGTATATGTGATTGATACGAGCTCCATGTGTATCATTTGAGGTTGAAGCTCCATCCTTGTTGTAGTTTGGAAGAGGATTTTTGAAAGCTCCATGGTCACCATTTGTTTTGAGACCATCGACCGTTAAATCACCTCTATCGATCATGTCTTGAACAATGTTTTTCAGCCTCATGCAATCATTTGTTTGATGACCTTTGTTGCAATGAAAATCACAAAAGTGTGAATCATTCCACCAGGGTGGTTTTATTTGTGGTTCAAAGTTGTTGATTGCAGGTAAAGAGATAATTTTGTTTGCCAAGAGTTCTTTGAATGTTGACTCCAGTGATTGCCCTAGTGGTGTATAAATGCATTTTGGAAAGTTGTTTGTGTTATCCCGTGAGTTTGAATTAGGTCCTCTATTGGTGTTATTATTTTGGGTATTGTTGGTGTTGTTTGTGTTGAGTTGATCTTGATTGGTATTTGGTGCATAAGTGTTAGTGCTTGGGTTAGCACCTTTGGGATTTGTTATCACTGTTTTTTAAAATTGGGTTCTTTCCCCATAATTGGCTATGGTTCTTTGAAAATATTCGTAGGGTGTGGCCCCAGGTGTTTCAGCTTTGTTCTAAACCTAGAGGGTTTAAGGTTGTTCTAAGTTTTAGGCTTTATCTTTTGTATTAGGTCCCCTGGTTTCTATTTCGTCATTACTTTATTTCACTTAAGTCATGGGTCGCGGGGTCGTAAGAAGTGTCCCCCCCTTGCTATTTACCTAGGCGGTTGTGTTAATTATTTGAAAATTTTTCGCCTTTTATTATTTCCTTCTAAAGTGTCGGGCCCAGTAAACATCGATCGACTTGGGGAAAGATCCGACGGTCAGCGCTATTTTGCAAGGGTGAGGTGCTCGCCTTTTAAGGCCGCGAAATAGCGAGGATGAATATCAGCCGTCCATGTGTCATGCGGAGAAAGTAAAGGTTGCGGCCGTCAAAGAAGGTAGGGCCCCCCTACGTGGTCTTCTCTGGCGTATTAGAGGGCAGCACGTGGCACAGGTCACCACAGTCAGCATGTTAAGATTAAGGATCAAAAATGGGCCCCAAAGATGAGTCAGCTCACAGGTGGAGGTGACCCGGCAGGGACAGCTCTTACAATTCATTGAGACCCTGTGGCTCCTTCCAGCGAATGAAAAGTCGACAGGTCAGCTTCGAAGATGACAGGGCGCCAGGTGTCCGTGGCGTGTCCATGGGCCCACCTCTTCTGAAAGCTCCTAGCAGGGTTTAAATGCCGATCAACTTGAGAAAGGATCCGACGGTCAGCGCTATTTCGCGAGGGTTAAGTGCTCACCCTTTAAGGCTACGAAATAGCGAGAATGAATATTAGCCGTCCATGTGTCACGACGGGGTAAGTGGAAGGCATAGCTGTCAGAGATAGCTGGAGCCCTGTGGCTTTCTTCTGGCGTATTATAAGGTAACACGTGGCACAGGCCGCCACAGTCAGCAGGACAAGGCGTTAGGTGTCCATGACGTGTCCGTGGGCCCACCACCTCTGAGAGCTTCTAACAGGGTTTAAATGCCGAGCAAGTTGAGATAAGATCTGACGGCTCGCGCTATTTTGCAAGGGTAAGCTGCTCACCTTTTAAGGCTGCGAAATAGTGAAAGTTAACCTGGACCGTCCACATGTCTTGATGACACGCGGTCTAAAAGGAAGCTGTGGCTCCCTATAGTTTATGCTTGACAAATGAAAATGTGACAGGTCGGCTCCAAAGATGACGAGGAGCCAGGTGTCCATGGCGTGTCCATGGGCCCACCATTTAAGAGATAGACCTGTCGAGACTGAAGTGGGGCCCCCATGGTTCTTCTTCCGGCAAGTGACAGAGCGACAAATCAGCACAGTGGATGACTAGATGCCAGATGTCACTGACGACACAGCGGGCCCACCATTCCTGAGGACTTTTTCGAAGGATTAAAAGGTGATCAACTTGAAAGATGATCCAATGGTCCGCGCTATTTCGCGGGGGTAAGCTGCTCACTTTTTAAGGCCGCGAAATAGCGAGAGTTAATGAGGGCCGTCCACGTGTCACGATGATGACATGGCAAAAAGGGTAAAACATGGGCCCACCACAGTATAAAGAGCGACATTCAGCCAGTATCAAAACAGAATGTGAGAGGATTTTCTAAGCCAATGGTCGGATGCCGCGTGGTATTATGCAGCCAATAAAAAGACAGGACTTAGACTAAGGACAAAGCCATCAAAATAAAATTCATAGAGAGACACTTGCAGAAAGACTGCGACCCGTTGGAGCTAAAATATGAATTCTTGTATGAATTCGATTTTGAAGGGACGGCCGAAGCATGCGGAATCAATGTTATAGTTAAGGCCCAGAGTACAAGCATTTGATTTCCTAACAACCAAGTAAGGATACCTCTTAAAAGGATTTTTGCAGAGGAAGCAAACGCAGAGTTATCTTTTACAAATACAGAGAAGGCGAACTGGTTGCAGAGCGAATTTCTTCAAGCAAGCATCAGGTTTTTTCTTATTTTGCAGCCATTTTTGTGTTGTAATAAGTGAAATTGTTCTCGTATAACAGAAGTGTTTTCAAAAGTGATATTCATCTGGTTGTATTACAAATGCCTCCTAAAAGGGAATTTTCTGGTAAAGTTGATTATCTGGAAAGAAGTGTATGTGATGACTTTTTAGAGCAGTTGACAATGTCAACTAACTAGGCATCCAAGGCCAAAGAGTTAGTACCCAGGGCTCCCCGACTGAAAATTGGAGAAGGATTATATGACAAGGGTAATTAGTTAAGAGACCCGCAGGTGGGATTGTCTGGGTTGGGGTTATTTAAAGTCGGTTTTGGAATGAGGAATTCTCCTACTCCTCAAAATAGCATTTGGGAATTAGATGTTGGGAGATTGGTAGTCCCAGGGGTGTTCATGGATACAGATTTGTTAACCCAAATGGCATTGAATTATGATTCAGTTACCAGGTGTATCCGGGATGTGAATGGAAAAACCCTCGTGGGGATAAATGCAGAAGAGTTGAGAACAGTGTTCGGGCTTAGTGAGTTTACCAACTTCTTGGAACCTATAAACTTCACACAATTAGCTCAGGTATACAGGGCACAGAGGACTCATCTCAGGAATGGGCCTCTCAAAGAACTTTTTCTGAAAGTGGGAGGGTTAGCAGTTGTAGGGCCCAATACATAAGAGCCTTTTTCACTAAGTATGTTTACCTTGAGGGCAAAAGGGATGTACTGGGCACTTTGCCAAGTTCTAGGAGAGGATGCTGAATCTAATATGCCAAATCATTATCTGTTAATGATTGTTCAAATTCTGAATCCTTCTCTTGCTATTACATTTGATTATGCTTCCTATATTGCTGATGCTATCCATGGAGGATTGATAAGGATAAAGAATGGAAAGGTGGATAGGCCATTTGGGTGGTATTCACTATTGATGCACCTCTTCCTCTTCAAAGGTGGAGATTATTTCGCCAGTGGAATGGACCTGGTAAAAGAAAAGGAGGGAGAAAAGATGCCGGTACAATTATGGAGTACTGTATTGTCATGGGATAGAGAGGATGCAAGTTTTCTAAAGTTTGATAAATATTTTGCATCCAAGATAAGGACTCTCCTTTGCTCTGACAATCCAAGAGTCCCCAAGGTTCTTCTGGAATTCTTAAGACCAAAAGAATTCGCAGAGAGTATCAAGATAGTTCATAACTGGGGTGATATGTACTTGTATCCAGTTTCCACAGTTTTTAGAGTCTTTGGTTTCAGAGGCACCCCATTTTTGTTACCATACCAAGTCCCCCTCAAAGTGGGAATAGCTGAGATTCTCAGACAAATTGGTGACTTGCAAGAGGCAGAGTTAACCGGCAGAGGTAAAGGGACTATTTTCCCTACAGCTACAGTAGCCCACCAATTTGTAATCACCAACGGAGGCTGGAAATGTTTTGAAGATTTCCTCAAACCCTACCATTTGTCCACTGCAGTGTCTAGATGTGCTGATCCGGAGGATTTCTACAATGGTGTATTCCGGAAGAAAGTAGCATGTAGAGGTAGGCCCCATCAATTCCACTTTCCTGAAGACCTCATGAGGAATGAATTTGATTTAGATGAACAGGAGTTGAGGAAGGAAAAATTGGTGGCTTACAGGAAGGCCCTGGATTTTATGCATCAATTTGATGCTAGCTATGACCCATTGTCTAGCTTCTTCCCATTGGAAGAAAAGATAAATTTTTTGATTATTTGTTTTGAGGATGTGATGCAGACAATAAAGGAGAAAAGGGAACTTGTAATTAAAAACAACCCTGAGAAAGAAAGAATGATTTTGGGGAAATCAACTCCTACTAAAGCCATCCCTCCTGGTGATTACACCCTGCATAAGAAAGCAGGTTATAGTGTGTTGGTGTCTGCAAGAGGGGAACCCTCTTCATCCAAAGGGAAGTGAAAAGCACATGAAGTCATTGACATACAAGACAGCCCAAAGAAGTAGAGGGTGGGGAAGGAGGTGCAATCAGATACACCCTTATATTCCCCATCCCAATCCCCTCTCCACATTGGAGATGAACAAGCAGCAACTGAATACCTCTCTCAGTTGGGCAGCTTGGGGGAGATTGCGTATACATATGATGAAGTGGAAGAAGGGATGCCAGAAGAGCCCATTGAAGCACAAATGGACATCACTTCAACTGAACTCAAAGGCCAGGAGTGGGATCCTGAGATAAAGAAGGCCACTAGTGCCTTTCTAGCAGATGATAGTTTTGTCACATCTGAAGCATTCGTGCAATTTATCTGGAAACAACATATAGATAAGTATAATGCTAGATGTGAAACAAGAAAGGCAGAACAACCTGATAAAGATCCAACCTCAGTGGAGGAAGAAATAAAACAGGAGATGATGGAAGAATTCAAAACCATCACTCCTGAACAGGGAAGAGATTTAGTAGCACAAGCTGGAGTGCTCATTCTACCAGAATGGAATATTGCTGATGCTCTGGTGCTGGATGCAGTGAGAAAAGAAACCAAACCCATGGAAGGGGTTACATTCAGTAAAGACAATGCTGCTCTAGTCATGTGGTCCCTTAAGAGAAATGAGGACAAGAAGGGTAAAGACACCACAGGGACAAGTCACATTGGTGGATTAATGGTCAAGAGAGTAGAGAGTACAGGGGTAGTAGAGGCTGCTAGCACAGTGTTGGAGACTGTCAAATTTAGTGTTGCAGTAGCTGAGAAGGATGCTAAAGAAAAGGAGGCCCTCCAGCTCAAATTGGAAATAGTCTTGAAGGCTTATGACAGTGCCAAGGAGGAAATAAGAGGCAAGCAGAGTATTATTGCCAGATTGCAGAGCCAATTAGCAGGACAACGTCAACAGGGTGAGTCTTCAACATTAATGATCACCTCTTCTCCTGCAAGACCTCCACCTACTAGCCCCATTATTGAGCTCCCACCATCTCCTGCACCTTCCAGCTCTCAGATGATAGAGATAACTCCCCAAGAATTGAAGAGTCTTAAGCAAACTCAGGCCTATTATGCAGGGAAGTATGAAGAGAAAATAAAGGCCACAATCTCCAGTTTTGCAGACACTATAAATGCTTCACTCCTTCACAATAGTGTAGGAAAAGTCATGGAGATATGGACTGAGTTGAGAAGAGATAAGGCCATCTTGACACCCATTTTTTACAGATGGAGGCCTAGGGAGCAGGATTTGGAGTTCATGTGTGTCTCCTGTGATGAAGCAAGGGCCAATCCCATTATAAAGGCTACTTCTGATGTTGCTAAAGTTTTAATGCAATTAGCTACAGATGTAGATAATGTGGATAGAAAGGTAAATTTGTGCTAAAAGGAATACACTGATCAGGTTTTTGAGTTGCTCCCAGGAATTTTTGTTAATCCAGATCAGCTGAAAGACAAGCAGGTATGGCTTAGAGAGATGGATGCCAAGTTGTCAGCAAGTGTCAAAGGAATCATTGATCTCGATGACACCTCATTCTTTGGTCTAACCATACAGGAAATAGAAAGAATTAAATCACACTACAGTTTTCTTAACTCAGAAGTCAACAAACTGAGGAATTCTTGGAAAGGGTTGACTAAAGTTAAAAGTGATGTGATTAATTTTGTATGGCCGACCGAGGAGACGTATAGTGAGTGGGGATTTAAATATTCCACTCGAGATCCGGAGCAGTTAGAGAGCGCCCTTGAAGAGCCAGAAGAGGTTGCAACTGAACAACCCGTCCAACAGACTGTTGAAGAAGCTGAAAAGAGCGCATAACTGAAATTGTAACTTCTTCAATTTGTGAAGTAATTGTAACAAACTTTCCTCGAGAAGTCCGAAGCTTTGTGCATCCATATTGTTATAAATGGATACCAGGACTAGAGAGAAAGGGATCAAAAAAATTTTGTAAGAAAACGCTGCAGAAATATTATCTGAGCTTTTCCAAAGATTAATGGAGAATCAGACTTTTGTAAGATCTTTTCAAATGGATATCAATATACAGGCCGTCAGTTTGGAATGAAAGCTTTGTGTCGTCTTCAATCTTGTCCTTGAGTTTATTTACTCTTTTTCATTCAGAATAGTCGAGGATTTTTCTGTTTGAATGAAATTGTAAGGCAATCTCAGTATGGGTGTTTCTAGCTTTTCTCTTTAGGAGGGAAATTAAACATGCATGACTACTCTACCAGTAAATACTTTAGGAGAAGCTTTGAATTTTGAGGGCCGTAGTTTATTTTGAAGTAATTAAATTCTTGTTGATGTTAGGCATCTGCAAGGATAAATGGAAACCAAGTTGATGGGAAGTATAGAGATATCTTGTTTCAGGAGTTTTATTTGAGTTTGAGTGACTTTGTAGCCTTGGATAAAGCACTGGTATTAATCGAAGGCTGTTTATTGCATACTTTGTTGATCAAATATGTTGAAGTTGAGCATTGTTTCATCCTTTGTTTTCAATTGTTTTTCAAGGTGAATGAATCCACTGGTTTCTGGACTGGTTTGCTGTGGATTTGTTGCTTAAGAGTGTGGAGTTAATTCACAGAAGGTATACCCACCTGGGCTCAAAGAAAGGTCCGAAGTGTAGAAGGTCTAACCAAACCTTGTCATATGTTGTCTCTAGAATCCCTTTATCTTTAATGTCTCCTCGGCACTCATTTTAGATTGTATTATTTTAAGGGCATTGAAGGGAAATCAGATTTTGAGAACAACAAAAGTGGCGACTCTACTGGGGAGAGATATCACAAACGATATAGACACAGAATCTGTGCCAAGACTTGTGGAAAGTATTGTTGTGTTGTGAGTAAGACTGTTTGCGTTTATATTTCCCATAGTTTTGTGGGTGGCGACTCTGTTATTTTTGAACCAGTCCTTGTGAGATATAAACTTTCTAAAATAAAGACAAATAAGATGCAGGGAAATAAGCATACAAGATCATTCATGAAGAAACATCCTCGTGAAAGCCTGCAAGAAGGTCTGCCAGAACAATCACGAAGAGGCCAGAAGAGATCTGTGATGCATGAGCCATCAAATGCTGCATGGGTGCAGAAAAACAACAATACTGGTAAGATGCCTGACCGACCTGTTTATGCAAAGTCAAATTCATCCTCAAGAGATTCGGATTAGGATATTTTAGGTTTTCATTCAGGATTGTTTGGAAATATTGATGATATGCCTATTTTAAGTCGAGATTTATCACATGTTAGTGTTTCTGCAAAAGATAGAACTAGCTCAAATGCAATTAGGCACTCTGTTCCTAGGACAATAGATGGGAACATTAGTTTGATTGATATAGATCAAATTAATGCATCGGATTCTAAAGAAAACTATCCTGATGAGGATAAGATGTCTCAAGAAATTGAAGAATTGAATAAAAAAGTTCATCATTTAATATCCTTGAGGGCCCAAAAGGAGGCAAATAAGGAAAAGGAAGTTAAAGCCAAAATGATGGAGAGAGATAGGCTTCTTAGACAGATAGTTGATCTTGAAGTGCTTGCCAAAGACAAAGAAAAGAGTGATCAAGAAGGCCCGGTGATCAGGGAGATCTTAATCCCTAAGATTAGACCAGTTCCTAAGTCAGTAGCCCAGCCAATAAAGAAATTCCTAATGATTCCCAGCTCCCTAAAGTTAATTTAGATAAAGGGAAACAGATCTGGGTAGATGATGGAGTAGAGTCTAAAACTGCAGAAGGGATTTCTCATAGGATCCTAGCGCATGAGAGAGAGATGGAAAGGATGAGGAAGGAAAAGGAAGACCTCCAAATGGAGTTGGAAAAGGCTGAGTTAGAAGCTGCAAATCAGGAAGTTAAGAGAAAGATTAACTACCTAAAAGCTCCCCCTATTACATTCCCATCAGAAGATCTTAGTTAGCCTAATCCCCAACAAATTTCTCTCCCTCAGGTCAATACCCAACCAGCAGTGCACACTAACATTGCTTCAGTAAGCCACATACCTTCAAATAAGCAGTACACCCAAATATCTCAATCCCCAATCCCAAAAGCTAAGATGATTATGGGGAATAATAATACTATTTCCCCTTTTCAAAGAAGGCCGATTAATCTAGAACAATATAAGCAATTGTTTTTTGATGGGATCCCAGGATATCCAAATCATGTTCCCACTGAGTTAAGAGACAAACTCCATAAATTTGCCGGGAACAATGCAGTCAGTGCTGAGGAACATCTCAAATCTTTTGGGGATTTGATAAATGATTATGAGATAGTTGATGAAGATGTGATTATGAAACTGTTTGTTCAATCCCTGGTTGATGATGCAAGAGATTGGTACAGAGGTCTTCCAGTAGCTAGCATAGGTTCATGGGAGGAGTTCAAAAATTGCTTTCAAGAACAGTATGGTGATAAGACTAATGTGAGTTTCATGCTGAATGAGTTCAATAATATTAGAAAATCTGAAAATGAAATAGTCACTGATTTTAATGCTAGGTTCCAAAAGGCTATGCATAGATTATATCAGGTAATGAGGCTAGATGACAATATGTGCCTTAACACCTATTATAATGCATTTGATTCTAAGATGGCTTACATTCTCAGAGATAAAAATCCTCATAACCTGAGGGATGCCTTTAGAATTGCCATAAATGTTGAAAGTAATAGGAAGGCATCTGGAAAATTAGGAAGGAGGACAGATGGAAGCTTATGGCATGAAACCAAACAGCAACCTAACAAAGTTGCCAAGGAAGAGGATAAAATAGAAAAACTGGTTACTGCTATGAAAGATTTGACTGCTAAGGTTAACAAAAATGATAAACCTCATTACAACTGGCAAGATAGACCTCCTAGATTACATGATATGCCATACAATACAAATTGGAAGGATGGTAAACCCCAAGTTGAGAAGCCTAAAATTGCTCAAAGCCAAGACACACCAGATCCTTTGAAAGGCAAGACTGTTAACAATATAGAAAATACTCCCTGGTGTATTGCCTGTGATGGACCACATTCTCCTCATCAGTGTGCAGTAGCTCAAGCTCTGGAAGAATCCATGAGACCAGAAGCAGAGCTTGATATTAACATGTTCGAAACTATCATAGAAAGTGATGAGGAATCTATGCAAAGTGAATGTAGTGATGTGTTAGATAATGAAAGATTAGTACAAGGGCAGTTAGCCTTAGGCTGGCACCCTACATTGAATGTGGTAACAATTGAAGATGAAGAAGTTCATCTTAGGAGGCCTAGTGAAGAAGAGGTTAGAAATCTCACTAAGGCTGCAATCGCCAAAGCTAAACATAACTACAATCTGAGAAGCACCAAGAGAGATACTGATCAAGGTGAGCCAGGTTCCATGTTTGTAAGAGAGGTCACAAAGAAAGGGGCATCAAGCAGTGTTACTGCTACTGTTAAAGCTAGTCAAGAAAAAGAGGAACAAGTTAAAGACTTCCCTAGAACCACAGATGCCAAAAATGCTGGTGATGCAGAAAAGGTGGAAGTAGTAAAAAAGGCCAATCAATTCAAAGTAGAAAAGGTTAAGGCTAATACTGAACAGTGTAATTATTCCACATTTAATATGGCCCAAGCTTTAACTCAAATGAAGGTCACTGTCCCATTAGTGGAGTTACTAAAGATTAAGGAACACAAGGATGCAGCTTTGTCTCTATTCTCTAGTATATCTGATGGTGATTCAGTATTACCCACTGGTTCAGATAAAATCGGGAAGGATCAAGAGTTCCAAACTCCAGAGGTATATGTTGGAACCACTATCACTCAGGAGCCTTCTCAGGTGGACCCTTTCTATGTTACCCTGCTGGTAAATAACCGGTTAATTAAAAACTGCATGATAGATTCAGGAGCAGCTGCTAATGTGATGCCCTATGGTGTCATGAAAGAATTAGGATTGTCAGTGACTACTGTGTATGGGAAATGCTATGCCATGGATAATAGAGAAGTACCTGTGATAGGTACAATGAAAGATGTAGAAGTAAAAATAGCTGCATTTCCTGAAGCTACTTACAAAATGGATGTTATTGTCACAGATACTAAACCCCACTATGGCATGTTACTTTCTAGGAAGTGGGCCGCAGCAGTGGGGGGAAATGTTCAATTGGATTTGTCTTATGCTACTATTCCTGTTGGTGGCAATAAGGTCAAACTATACAGGGAGCCACGAGCTCCTAAGGTAGTTGAAAATGTGGACCCTAGTATGCTTAACTGTATGATTGATGTGGATTTAGATAATTTCAGAATTCAGCCAGTATTACCTCAATTGAAGAACACTGACCCAATTGTAGTTGAGCTACAAGCACAGCAATATGGATTGTGGCAAATGTATTTCGATGGAGCTTGTTCCAAAGAAGGGTCTGGAGCAGGAGTTCTTTTTGTATCCCCATCAGGTATAACCTTTAAATATTCATTTTTATTGGCATTCCAATGCACAAATAATACTGCAGAGTATGAAGCTCTGTTATTAGGACTTGAGGTTGCAAAAAGGCATGGAATCCAATTATTGAAAGTGATGGGCGATTCAGAGCTGGTTGTCTCTCAGGTAAGGTCTAAGTATGCATCCAAGAATGATAAATTGAAGCAATATAAGCATGCTGTTTGGGATGTTATTGAATATTTTGATGCCTTTTCTATCAACTGGATAGAACGAGCAAGAAATATTATGGCAGATTTTTTAGCTAATGTTGCTTTAAAAAACGATGATGCAACACTAACCGGTATTTCTACTGTTGAAATAAAAGCTAGGCCTTCTATTCCTGATAATGTGTATAATTGGCAAGTTTTTGCTGATGATGAAGATATTCTTAGGTTCATCCAATGTGTTGATGATTATGATGGACAAAAAATTGATTGTAATGCATTGGTGGAAGTAGTGGATGGCAGAGAGGCAGTGTTTGGAAATGATATTGTCCAATTGGAAACCAACGAGATACCTAAAGGGTTTGTGGAGTTAGAAAGCATGTTTAGTTATAATGACAGTCATCTACACCAGCAATCTACCACCAAGTTAGAAGAATTAGAGGAGGTCAACTTGGGGACAGAATCATCCCCCAAGTTGGTATATATTGGAAAGAAGCTACCTCCTCATGTTAGGACTAACCTAATCAGTTTACTGAAAAGGTATAAGCATGTTTTTGCTTGGTCTTATGAAGATCTAAAGGCGTATAGACAAGATCTTTTTCAGCATGAAATTCCCTTACTTCCAGATGCTAAGCCTTTTAGACAGAAACAGAGACCTATTAACCCCTTGTTAGAAACAAAAATGCAACAAGAGTTGACTAAATTGAGAGAAGGGGGGATTATCAAACCAATCAGACATTCTTCATGGGTTTCTAATTTGGTCCCAGTGAGAAAAAAGAATGGAGACATTAGATTGTGTGTTGATTTTAGGAACCTTAATGTTGCCTCTTTAAAAGATAATTATTCATCCCCAAATATGGAAGCAATGTTACAAAGAGTGACAGGATGTGATCTTTTATCCATGATGGATGGTTTCTCAGGATACAATCAAGTGTTAGTAAAGGAGTCAGAACAGTTCAAAACAGCTTTTACTACCCCATGGGGAACTTATGTGTATGTGAGAATGCCGTTTGGATTGAAAAATGCAGGGGCTACATTTCAAAGAGCTATGGATGTGGCTTTTAAGGAATTCATTAACATTATTATGGTGGTTTACCAAGATGATTTAACTTGTTTCTCAAAGAGAGCTGATGATCACTGTGGACATTTAGAGAAAGTGTTTGATAAGGCTTTGGAATTTGGTGTATCACTGAATCCCAAGAAATGTCACTTTGGGGTCACTAAAGGAAAATTATTGGGACACATAGTCTCCAAGGAAGGAATAAGAATAGACCCTGAGAGAATTGAAGCAATCAACAAGGTGTCTGAACCAAAGAATGTGAAAGGAATCCAGTCCTTTTTAGGCAGAGTGAATTTTGTCAGGAGATTCATTGCGAACTTTGCTGAGATAGTGAAGCCTATTGTCAAGTTGCTCAAGAAGGACGCAAAGTTTCATTGGGATCAGGAAGCCTCAAAAGCTTTTAATGAGATTAAAAAAGAAATCCAGGAAGCACCAGTGTTGAAGTCCCCGGATTATGGTAAGCCTTTTTCTCTGTTTTCTTTTGCTTCATATCACACAGTGGCTGCAGTATTATTGCAAAAGGATAATGAGGGATATGAACATCCCATAGCTTTCTATAGCAAATCTTTGCAAGCGGCAGAATTAAAATATGAAACCATGGAGAAACAAGCTTACGCCTTGGTTAAAGCTGTTAAAGCCTTCAGGCCATATTTGGTGAATGCAAATGTCACTGCCTATGTTCCACATGCTACAGTTAAAGATATTTTGTCTCAATCTGAGGTCACTGGGAAGAGATGTAGGTGGATCAATAGAATTCAAGAATTTAATCTGGAGATAAAGATTACTAAACTGGTGAGAGGGTTAGGTTTGGCTAAGCTCATGTCTGAGTCAAATCTTATGAATGTTGAAGTACACAATGTTGAGGTTAAGGATACTCTGGTTACTAGTATTGAGAGACAACCATGGTACACAGAGATAATCCAAGTATTAAAAGGTAATATGCTGCCAGAAGAAATGACACATAACCAGAAGAGAACTTTGAAGCTCAAGTCCCAAAAGTATGTCCTCATTCAGGGTGATCTTTTTTGGAGAAAAAGAGATGGGGAGTTACTACTGTGTTTGGATGAATTTCAAGCTAAACAGATGTTGAATGAAATGCATGATGGGGTATGTGGAGGACATTATTCTGCTAAGACTACTGCCGGTAAGATAATACGGGCTGGATATTATTGGTCTACCTTGTTTAAAGATACTCATGCATATGTTCGGAGATGTGATTCATGTTAGAGATTTTCTTCTAAGCTCAAGTATGAAGGAGCCTTACCATTAAATCCAGTCTCTGTAGAAGCTCCTTTTGTCCAATGGGGCATTGATTTTATTGGAGAAATTGTTGAGAAGTCAGGAAGGGGCCATGGGTGGATTATAGTGGCTACAGATTATTTTACCAAATGGATAGAAGCTATTCCCACAAGAAGAGCTACTAGTAAAATTGTTATTGATTTCTTGATGGATAATATTGTGACTAGATTTGGAACACCTGAAAAATTGGTAATGGATAATGCTATGTGTTTTAGATCAGAAGAATTTTTAGGCTTTTGCAATAGTCATGGTATACTTATGTCATACTCATCACCTTATCACCCTTAGGGGAATGGACAAGCAGAATCTAGCAACAAAAGCTTGCTAAATATCATCAAGAAGATCCTAGAAGAAAACAAAAGATCTTGGGATCAAAAGTTGAAATTAGCTCTGTGGGCAGATAGAATAACAATTAAAAAATCCATTGGAATGTCACCTTTTGAGTTGGTTTATGGTACCCAAGCCAGATTACCAGTAAATAACCTTCTTCCAGTGTATAAGTTTTTGCAGGAAGAGGATATGGAAATATCAGAACCAATGGAAAGCAGAATGATCCAAATTGTAGAGGTGGAAGAGCTTAGAACCTCTGCTCATAAGAAAAATCAAAAGCTCCAGCTACAGTCAAAGTATCTTTTTGATAAAAGGACATCGTTAAGGAAGTTTCAAATTGATGACATGGTTCTTCAGTGGAATGCAAAAGGGCAAGATAAAGGAAAGCATAAGAAATTTGAATCACTCTGGATTGGCCCTTTTGTAATTTGTGACTTGAATGGTAAGGATTCATATTTTTTGAAGAATATGAATGATGAGATGCAGGAATTTCCAGTGCATGGACGATTCCTGAAGCACTATTTCTCTTAATGTCCATGCGCAGTAGGTCCTTTGTTTGTATATATTTTGTTTTCTTTCCTGTTTTCCTGGTTTTGGTCTGTGTTTTGGTCTGTTTCTCCAGAATTTCTGAGTTTTCTTGTGTTGATCTCGCAATCAACCATCCCCACTCAGAGCCGCTGTTATCAATGTTTTTTAAAATTGGGTTCTTTCCCCATAATTGGCTATGGTTCTTTGAAAATATTCGTAGGGTGTGACCCCAGGTGTTTCAGCTTTGTTCTAAACCTAGAGGGTTTAAGGTTGTTCTAAGTTTTAGGCTTTATCTTTTGTATTAGGTCCCCTGGTTTCTATTCCATCGTTACTTTATTTCACTTAAGTCATGGGTCGCGGGGTCGTAAGAAGTGTCCCCCCCTTGCTATTTAGCTAGGTGGTTGTGTTAATTATTTGAAAATTTTTCGCCTTTTATTATTTCCTTCTAAAGTGCCGGGCCTAGTAAACATCGATCGACTTGGGGAAAGATCCGACGGTCGGCGCTATTCCGCAAGGGTGAGGTGCTCGCCTTTTAAGGCCGTGAAATAGTGAGGACGAATATCAGCCGTCCATGTGTCATGCAGAGAAAGTAAAGGTTGCGGCCGTCAAAGAAGGTAGGGCCCCCCTACGTGGTCTTCTCTGGCGTATTAGAGGGCAGCACGTGGCACAGGTCGCCACAGTCAGCATGTTAAGATTAAGGATCAAAAATGGGCCCCAAAGATGAGTCAGCTCACAGGTGGAGGTGACCCGACAGGGACAGCTCTTACAATTCATTGAGACCCCGTGGCTCCTTCCAGCGAATGAAAAGTGGACAGGTCAGCTTCGAAGATGACAGGGCGCCAGGTGTCCGTGGCATGTTCGTGGGCCCACCTCTTCTGAAAGCTCCTAGCAGGGTTTAAATGCCGATCAACTTGAGAAAGGATCCGACGGTCAGTGCTATTTCGTGAGGGTTAAGTGCTCACCCTTTAAGGCTGCGAAATAGCGAGAATGAATATCAGCCGTCCATGTGTCACGACGGGGTAAGTGGAAGGCATAGCTGTAAGAGATAGCTGGAGCCCCATGGCTTTCTTCTAGCGTATTATAAGGTAACACGTGGCACAGGCCACCACAGTCAGCCGGACAAGGCGTTAGGTGTCCATGACGTGTCCGTGGGCCCACCACCTCTGAGAGCTTCTAACAGGGTTTAAATGCCGAGCAAGTTGAGATAAGATCTAACGGCTCGCGCTATTTCGCAAGGGTAAGATGCTCACCTTTTAAGGCTGCGAAATAGCGAAAGTTAACCTAGACCGTCCACGTGTCTTGATGACACACGGTCTAAAAGGAAGCTGTGGGTCCCTATAGTGTATTCTTGACAAATGAAAATGTGACAGGTCGGCTCCGAAGATGACGAGGAGCCAGGTGTCCATGGCGTGTCCGTGGGCCCACCATTTCTGAGATAGACCTGTCGAGACTGAAGTGAGGCCCCCATGGTTCTTCTTCCGGCAAGTGACAGAGCGACAAATCAGCACAGTGGATGACTAGATGCCAGATGTCACTGACGACACAGTGGGCCCACCATTCCTGAGGACTTTTTCGAAGGATTAAAAGGTGATCAACTTGAAAGATGATTCAATGGTCCGCGCTATTTCGCGGGGGTAAGCTGCTCACTTTTTAAGGCCGCGAAATAGCGAGAGTTAATGAGGGTCGTCCACGTGTCACGATGATGACATGGCAAAAAGGGTAAAACATGGGCCCACCACAGTATAAAGAGCGACATTCAGCCAGTATCAAAACAGAATGTGAGAGGATTTTCTAAGCCAATGGTCAGATGCCGCGTGGTATTATGCAGCCAATAAAAAGACAGGACTTAGACTAAGGACAAAGCCGTCAAAATAAAATTCACAGAGAGACACTTGCAGAAAGACTGCGACCCGTTGGAGCTAAAATATGAATTCTTGTATGAATTCGATTTTGAAGGGACGACCGAAGCATGCGGAATCAATGTTATAGTTAAGGCCCAGAGTACAAGCATTTGATTTCCTAACAACCAAGTAAGGATACCTCTTAAAAGGATTTTTGCAGAGGAAGCAAACACAGAGTTATCTTTTACAAATACAGAGAAGGCGAACTGGTTGCAGAGCGAATTTCTTCAAGCAAGCATCAGGTTTTTTCTTATTTTGCAGCCATTTTTGTGTTGTAATAAGTGAAATTGTTCTCGTATAACAGAAGTGTTTTCAGAAGTGATATTCATCTGGTTGTATTAAAATGGCTCCTAAAAGGGAATTTTCTGGTAAAGTTGATTATCTGGAAAGAAGTGTATGTGATGACTTTTTAGAGCAGTTGACGCTGTCAACTAACCAGGCGTCCAAGGCCAAAGAGTTAGTACCCAGGGCTCCCTGACTGAAAATTGGAGAAGGATTATATGACAAGGGTAATTGGTTAAGAGACCCGCAGGTGGGATTGTCTGGGTTGGGGTTATTTAAAGTCGGTTTTGGAATGAGGAATTCTCCTGCTCCTCAAAATAGCATTTGGGAATTAGATGTTGGGAGATTGGTAGTCCCAGGGGTGTTCATGGATACAGATTTGTTAACCCAAATGGCATTGAATTATGATTCAGTTACCAGGTGTATCCGGGATGTGAATGGAAAAACCCTCGTGGGGATAAATGCAGAAGAGTTGAGAACAGCGTTCGGACTTAGTGAGTTTACCAACTTCTTGGAACCTATAAACTTCACACAATTAGCTCAGGTATACAGGGCACAGAGGACTCATCTCAGGAATGGGCCTCTCAAAGAACTTTTTCTGAAAATGGGAGGGTTAGCAGTTGTAGGGCCCAATACACAAGAGCCTTTTTCACTAAGTATGTTTACCTTGAGGGCAAAAGGGATGTACTGGGCACTTTGCCAAGTTCTAGGAGAGGATGCTGAATCTAATATGCCAAATCATTATCTGTTAATGATTGTTCAAATTCTGAATCCTTCTCTTGCTATTACATTTGATTATGCTTCCTATATTGCTGATGCTATCCATAGAGGATTGATAGGGATAAAGAATGGAAAGGTGGATAGGCCATTTGGGTGGTATTCACTATTGATGCACCTCTTCCTCTTCAAAGGTGGAGATTATTTCGCCAGTGGAATGGACCTGGTAAAAGAAAAGGAGGGAGAAAAGATGCCGGTACA